>NW_028120550.1:0-110300 GCF_965178545.1 Coloeus monedula
CGGCCTTTACGGTGGGGAAAAGCCTCGCTCCCTTTGTGCTGCTGGCTGCGTGGTGTCTTCTTCAGTTCAGCACGAAGTGTGCTGGCTGCAGACAGGAGGCTCTGCCGGCTCCCGTTGACTCCGCCGGCTCCGCATGGAGAGGAGAGGGACCCGCCGGTCCCAAGAAGCCGTGCTGGATGGGTTTAGCTGTGAGCAGTCCATGGCTGGTTTTAGCTGCCTGTGGCTCTGAGGCAGTCCCCCCCCAGCCACCCAGGGTCCGTGCCGCAGCATTGGGAAAGGGGGAAAGGGGCAGTGGCCCCGGCCCGGCCCGGCGGGGCCGGGAGGCTCCGAGCTGCCCCCACCTCCCAGCAAGCGAGCTCCGACCAAAAAGGGGAAGTCCCGCCTTTCTGTGCGGTTTAAATATGTAAATTGTGAGAAGCGTAATTGGTCTTAAAGACTGTCCATCAACTCAGGGTCAACCCAATACAGGGACCAGGGAACCTTCATCCGCTCTCCCCTTTCGCATGGCTTGGGGGTCTCCGCCTTCCTCCCATTTTGGATGGGGAGTGGGGAGGGAGGACTATGGGGGTCCCTAACTTTGGCCGAGGGGTGGGAGATTCTCCGTCCTCCTCTCTTTTGCGGGGGCCGGAGGCTTTGCCATCCTCATCTCGCCTTTGCGGTTGCAAGGAGGTCTCATCCTCCTCTCGCCTAGGGAGAGGGCTCAGGGCTCTCCATGCTCCTTTGCCCTGTCGGGGACCAGGGGACCTCTGTCTTCGTCTCCCCTGTGGCAAGGCCAACCTTATCTCTGTCCTCCTGTCTCGTGGGGAGGGCCGGGGCTTTGTGATTTGGTTTCATTTTCAGCACTTTCATCATTTTCATCAAGTGACTCATTGAGATAGCAAATACCAGTCAAAGCACTTCATGCATGGTTAAGTTTGAGATATGCCAATTTTTTAATGTGTTTATTTATTTTTAGGGGGGGGTGCTCGAGGGGTCTGCATCCCTCTCGCCCCAGGGGATGCTTGGCAGGGACCCTGGGCTGGGGAGGAATGTCCCTGTCCCTCTCACCCCGCAGGATGATCGGGAGTTTGTCCACCCTACTTGCTTTTGCCGAGCCGGGGTTGGTCTCTGTCCCCCTGCGCTTCTGGGGGGGCCCTCTCTGTCCGTCTCCCTCCAATTTCTGCCGGCGTTGTGTCTGTGCCCCTCTGATTTGGGGGGGCAGGGGATAGTGGCTGCCCCCATGCCACTTTTGGGGTGGCCGGCACGGCCTCTCTTTCTTTCTTAGATTTTGGGGGAGCGGAGCGGAAGGCGGGCGGCGCAGGCTCTCCGACCCCCTCCGATTTTGGGGTGCCGGCACGGCCTCCATCCTCCTCTGATTGTGGGGGGGTGGGGGTAGTCTCTGCCCCCCTCCGATTTTGTGGGCGCGGCACTGCGACCATCCTCGCAGCTCCCGGCCCTTCTCTGTCCTACTTACCACTGCCGGGCCGGGGCTGCTGTCTGTCCCCCTCCGAGTTGGGGGGCCGAAGCGGGCTCCATCCCCCTCCTATTTTGGGGGGCCCGGCACTCTCTCCTTCCCGCTCTGATTAGGGGGTGCGGGGGTGCTCTCCAATCCCCTCCGATTTGGGGGGGAGCGGCTCTTCGTTCCCCTTTAATTCGGGGCTGTCGGCGTGGCCTCAGTCCCCCTCCGATTCGGGGCGGCCGGCGCAGGGACCCGGCGGCCAGAAGGGGCTCCCCGGCTGTGAGACAGACGGGGCAGCGGGAAGAGCTGCCCGCAGCCTTTGAGCTGCGAAGAACAGCGGGATAGCCGAACTTGGTCCGGACCTTCCCTTCTATTTTTTTTTTTTTTTTTTTTTGGGGTGGGCCTCTCGGCCCTTACTTTCTTTTACCTTTGGTGGGCTGCGGGTGGTGTCCGAACTCTTCTGATTTTGTCCCTCGTTGCCCCGGCGCTGCTGGCGCCCTACCTTTGCCGAGCCGGGGTTGCTGTCCCTCGTTGCCCCGGCGCTGCTTGAGCCCTACCTTTGCCGAGCCGGGGTTGCTGTCCCTCGTTGCCCCGGCGCTGCTTGAGCCCTACCTTTGCCGAGCCGGGGTTGCTGTCCCTCGTTGCCCCGGCGCTGCTTGAGCCCTACCTTTGCCGAGCCGGGGTTGCTGTCCCTCGTTGCCCCGGCGCTGCTTGAGCCCTACCTTTGCCGAGCCGGGGGTGCTGGCGCTGCCCCTCCCATTTGGAGGGGCCGGCGCAACTACCCGAGAAGGGCGGCGGCGAGAAAAGGCGCAACGGCGGCGAGAAGCGGCGCATCCCATCTCCCTCCCGGCCACCCCCACACACCCGCCCCGGCCCGGGGCTCCAGGGCCGCGGCGCTGAGGGCCGGGCCGCTCCCGGGGCTCCGGCCCCGGGGCTTCTGCTCCTCTTCCGCTCCTCTGCTCCTCTGCTCCGCTGCTGCCACCTCCGCGCCGAGACCGCAACTGAGGCCCCGCCGCCGCCGCTGCCGCCTTATATAGGCAGCCTAAGCCCCGCCCCCTGGGCGGCAGCCAATGGGAATCGAGCGCCGAGGTTCCACCTTGTGAGGAAACAGTGAGGGGCGGGGCCAGAACGCAGCGGAGCGGTCTGATTGGTCGAGAGGTGGCAGGTCAATGACATCACACCCCGGGCATTACCAAAGCTCAGCAAAAATGAAACCCTATAAAATAGAAAAATTAAATAAAAAACGCCACCGGAGTGTGGCATTCAGCAGTGGCCGCTCTTGACTTGGGCCGGGTGCACCAGGGGATTTCTCCTCCGAAATATCTTGCCTGCCCAGAGCACCAAAGCTCCTGTTCACACGCGGTGGTTTGCATCCTTTTGCCTTGATATCACTCGTTTCAACGCTGCCCTTAACTCCCCGCTGGACGCTGCAAAGAGCGGTCTCAGAGCTCCGACAGCCCTCGGCTCTTGAGTGCTTATTCGGAAGCGTTGTCACCCAAGGAGAACCTCACGGAACCGAGCGTCCGTTGTGACACAGCGGGGCCTCGACAAAGCAAATATCAGCCAAGGCATTTCGTGTGCTGTTAAGTTTGATTTCTGCCACTTTTATTGTGTTCAGGCGCCCGGGGGACGCTCGAGGGGTCTCCGTCCCTCTCGCCCCGGCAAATGTGTCTGGGGGCTGGGGGCCAGGGGGGCTCCGTCCCTCTCAGCCCCGGGGGTGACCGCCCCCAGCATCCCCTGGCGTGACAGGGACGGAGATCCCCCCACTCCCAATCGTTCCCCAACAGGAGAGGCCTGAAGACCCCCCAGGACCCCCCAGGACTCCCCAGGATGGAGAGGAACGGAGACAGTCCCGGGCCATCCGTGCTCCTCACCCCAGCTGAGGCCGGGGGGGCTCCAGCCTCCTCTCCCATGCGCGGAGGGTGGGGGCTTTGGGATTTGTTTGCATTGCAAGCGTCTCGCTGGGAAAGCAAAGATCAGTCAAGGCATTTGATGCGATTTTTGCCAATTTCATTTTCTTTTACTTTTGGCGGGCTGTGGGTGCTGTCCAAACTCTTCCGATTTGGTCCCTCGTTGCCCCGGCGCTGCTGGGGCCCTACCTTTGCCCCCGGAAAGTGCTGCCACCAAACCAAACGGGGGAGGTGTCCCACCCGGCCGCGCTGCGTTAAACAAGTGTCCTCCAGCCCCTCCGTGCCCTGCCGCCCACAGCTGCAGAGCAGCGCTTAGCACTGGCCACCGCAGGACCATGTCCAGCTGCTGCCAAGTCTCTGGCCACTGCTGAGCCGCTACTAGCAGGCATTCTGTGACCATGCCGGACAGTGCTGGCCACAAAGTTTCTGTGGAAACAGAGCGTCCTGCAGCTGTATCGAACGCGCCTGCACAGCCATCACAAAAACGCTCGCCCAAGACAGACACGCTATCAGAGGCGGCCGATCCACGCTTAAGTGTCATGCCTGGAAAGAACGGTGGACCAGGAAGTCCTAATGTCGCCGCTGCCGCAGCAGCAGCAGCAGCAGCAGCAGCAGCAGCAGCAGCAGCAGCAGCAGCAGCAGACACGCGGCTATTACCGGAGCTGGAGCTGTCCCCAGGATGTATAGCAACAAAGGACGCGAGAGAGACCAGAAGAGAGACCCAGGGCCATCGCTCCCCTTCGGAACACCGCAACATCGTCACCGTCGCTACCCTGCTGACCGCCCCGCCTGGGCAGCACCACAACCAGACGCACTTGCACAAGCAAAAGCCTCGCATGCCTTCTTCCATCAAGGTGTTTGAGCTCTAAGTTTCCCATGTGTTACAATCCGGTTTAGACCCAGGAAAGCAAAGCAAGCTAAGTCTCTGAGCATAAACCAGAAAGAACTTAGAAGGTTCAAAATGTCCCCAGAAATGAGATTAAAACCAAGCAAGGTTAGGCGTTGTTGCCAAAAAATGGATGTATTCTATTTAATAGTAAAAGAGGCAAAGAGAAGGGAAGAGAAAAGCAAGAGAGAAAGAAAAAGAAGTGTGCGTGGGGGGTGGGGGAACAGGGAGAGGTGACAGGGGTTAAGTGGAAGCATATCACCCATCCGAGGGTCCCAACGACGTCTCGTTGCTCCCCTCCATCCGGTCTGCTGGTGGTGAGGGTCCCCCGCCGCCACGGTGGCCACGCCGCTACATGCTGCCACACCACACGCCGCCACACGCCGAAGAGTGCAGAATTCCATGCATTAATATACACTTCGGGCCAGGTGGGAACGTCCGTGTGCCTCTCTTGCAGGGGCTAGCTGGACACCCTGTCCCTTGCAACACTGAGGGTGTGTTGCGTCATCTCTGGTGCTCTGGTGCAGGGTCTGGGGACCCCTTGGCGGGGGGCGCCTGTGATGGGCCATGTCACCCCCTTCTGCTGTGGATAAGCTTCCTCCCCCCTGGTGAGGACCCCTCAGCTGGGCTCCTCTGCACAGTGGAGGATGGGCAGTCACGGCACCTCTGACCACAGGCTTTTCCCACATACCCAGAGCCTCTCCTCCCTCCACGCCTTGGTGCGAGGGTCTGTGCGAGCCTGGCAGCTGATAGCCCTGGGGCTGTGGTCCTCATCCTGGAGGTGTTAAGCCTGTGCTCAGTGAATGGCCCCAGCCCTGAGCTGTTACTTTGTCTTCTCTTCATCAGCGAGCAGTGTCAGGCCTCAGTCAGGGCCCCATCCAGGGTGCAGTAGTCTTCTCTGCAGCTTTTGTAATACAGTTTTAAAAGTCCTTCACGAACATGTTTAAGTCAGAAAAGAGAGTATTTCAGTCTCTGACACCATGGTTCTAAAGTTTCCTGTTCCTAGAGTTAAGTTGTTAAGTTGTGCCTGCAGCATACCACTTTGAGAGTTTGTATCGCTGGTAATCCCATTTGACAGCTTTTGGATACGATTGTTACATCGCCAATGATACAATGGGATACATCTCTGGCTGAAAGGGCCTCGGCCTGTTGGGCCCTGTTTGTAACCCTGTCTCCAAGGGCCCTGCAGACAGGATGACAGATGCTGCTTTCATATTTAAAAAAAAAAAGGGGGAATTATTGTGGTGGCCAGCAGCTGGCCTGAAGGCCTCACAATAAGAATTAATCCCATTTTATAACTCCCTGTTTTATAACTGAAATAATTAAGACAGAACTGAAATTATAGGAGTACCCTGACCGGTAGGTTATGCCGTCTGACCAGCGCGGACCGTTGGAGAGCAGGCCCAGGCCGCTGGGGACGCAAGCAGCGGTGGCCTGGATGGCCGGGTGGCAACTGGTTCAGCCCATAGGGATCGACCGCGCGCACCTTTCGCTAAGGAAAGGACGACTCCATAAAAGTTGGCTGCTGTGCACGAAGCCAGTGTGTCTTGTCGCTTGCCTGTCTCCGAAACTGCGACACTTAGCCACTGCAATATTTCTTTCTTTCTTTTTCTTGCAAGTTGTGCTGATTGTCTCTTGCCCATCACTGGACAGCCCTGAGAAGAGCCTGGTTCTCAGCTCCCTCGCCCTGCCGGCCAAATTCCTCCTAAGGCAGCCCAGGCAATCTTTGCCCTGCGTCGCTGCAAGTGCACCTTGCTGTCTCACGTCCATCTTGTCAAGCGTGACCCCCCAATGGTTTTCCGCGAAGCTGCTGTTCCTTTGAGCAGCGCACAGCCTGAATTGGTGCATGGGGGAAGGGAAGGGAAGGGAAGGGAAGGGAAGGGAAGGGAAGGGAAGGGAAGGGAAGGG
Source organism: Coloeus monedula (assembly GCF_965178545.1). NCBI lineage: Eukaryota > Metazoa > Chordata > Aves > Passeriformes > Corvidae > Coloeus > Coloeus monedula. The sequence goes on from NW_028120550.1 coordinate 6,143, forward strand.
AAGGGAAGGGAAGGGAAGGGAAGGGAAGGGAAGGGAAGGGAAGGGAAGGGAAGGGAAGGGAAGGGAAGGGAAGGGAAGGGAAGGGAAGGGAAGGGAAGGGAAGGGAAGGGAAGGGAAGGGAAGGGAAGGGAAGGGAAGGGAAGGGAAGGGAAGGGAAGGGAAGGGAAGGGAAGGGAAGGGAAGGAAGCACGGCAGGTTCTCTGTCCACCACTCCCCTTTAGGGCGGCTGTGTGGTTACCGTGCTCCTCCATTATGGGGGCACTTGGGGGGGAGGGGGGAGGGTCACCATCCTCCTCTCCCCTATGGGGAAGGCCTGGGTGTCTCCGTTCTCCTCTCCCCTGTGGGGGACTGTAGCGGGTTGAGTTCGAAACCGGGCAGAAAACACCAATTAAATGTAGTGGTTTTGGTTCAAAATATTCATTACTTACTTATTTTCCTTCTGTGAGATAAGAATTAGGAGAAAAGCAAAGCAGGCACAAACCTTAAACAGTTGCAGTACAATGAAAGAGTTTTATTACTAATAGAATTAAAAGTAAAGAGACAATAACAAAACAAAATTAAAGCAAATTCCCCCCCCCTCCCCCCCCCCCCCCCAGCACTTCTCTCCTTTTACCTAGCTCACACAAGGGGTAACAGAACATGGGATGTTAGTCAGTGTTCCAGTTCTTGAAAAGTCTCTCTCTTATGCTTAAGGGAAAAAAAAGGTTTTTCCTTCAGTTGCACGTGGTTCCCAAACTGCCACCAACAGCAGATCCGCCCGGAAACAAACAATCTGCTGTGTGTAGAACATCTCTCCCATGAAAAATCTCACAGTTCCTTCACACTGCAAAACATGGGCCATCACATGGGGTTATTCATCTTTTTAAGGATAAGTTCTTTTGGCCTGCACACAAAGGCTCTTCTTCGCCACAAGTCTCTAGCAGCCTCTTACTACTATATAGCCTGGCATCGGCATTCTTCACAATCTTCACAGGCACACGAAGATACTCCATCCCCCCATGTTCTTCAAATGGATTAAAGAGACAAACAGTTTGTGGTATTACACTTTCTTACCACGGCATGCAAGAAGGTTTCTTTTAAGCTGCGCGCCAGAATCGCGGCACCGCCCTCTTTTCTCCTGTCGCCATTTCCAGCTCCGTCCCACGGGACTCACTTCTCTTTCTCTCTGACTCTGACGCCGCCATGTTGAAGGCTGTTCTTGTTCGGCCTTTACGGTGGGGAAAAGCCTCGCTCCCTTTGTGCTGCTGGCTGCGTGGTGTCTTCTTCAGTTCAGCACGAAGTGTGCTGGCTGCAGACAGGAGGCTCTGCCGGCTCCCGTTGACTCCGCCGGCTCCGCATGGAGAGGAGAGGGACCCGCCGGTCCCAAGAAGCCGTGCTGGATGGGTTTAGCTGTGAGCAGTCCATGGCTGGTTTTAGCTGCCTGTGGCTCTGAGGCAGTCCCCCCCCAGCCACCCAGGGTCCGTGCCGCAGCATTGGGAAAGGGGGAAAGGGGCAGTGGCCCCGGCCCGGCCCGGCGGGGCCGGGAGGCTCCGAGCTGCCCCCACCTCCCAGCAAGCGAGCTCCGACCAAAAAGGGGAAGTCCCGCCTTTCTGTGCGGTTTAAATATGTAAATTGTGAGAAGCGTAATTGGTCTTAAAGACTGTCCATCAACTCAGGGTCAACCCAATACAGGGACCAGGGAACCTTCATCCGCTCTCCCCTTTCGCATGGCTTGGGGGTCTCCGCCTTCCTCCCATTTTGGATGGGGAGTGGGGAGGGAGGACTATGGGGGTCCCTAACTTTGGCCGAGGGGTGGGAGATTCTCCGTCCTCCTCTCTTTTGCGGGGGCCGGAGGCTTTGCCATCCTCATCTCGCCTTTGCGGTTGCAAGGAGGTCTCATCCTCCTCTCGCCTAGGGAGAGGGCTCAGGGCTCTCCATGCTCCTTTGCCCTGTCGGGGACCAGGGGACCTCTGTCTTCGTCTCCCCTGTGGCAAGGCCAACCTTATCTCTGTCCTCCTGTCTCGTGGGGAGGGCCGGGGCTTTGTGATTTGGTTTCATTTTCAGCACTTTCATCATTTTCATCAAGTGACTCATTGAGATAGCAAATACCAGTCAAAGCACTTCATGCATGGTTAAGTTTGAGATATGCCAATTTTTTAATGTGTTTATTTATTTTTAGGGGGGGGTGCTCGAGGGGTCTGCATCCCTCTCGCCCCAGGGGATGCTTGGCAGGGACCCTGGGCTGGGGAGGAATGTCCCTGTCCCTCTCACCCCGCAGGATGATCGGGAGTTTGTCCACCCTACTTGCTTTTGCCGAGCCGGGGTTGGTCTCTGTCCCCCTGCGCTTCTGGGGGGGCCCTCTCTGTCCGTCTCCCTCCAATTTCTGCCGGCGTTGTGTCTGTGCCCCTCTGATTTGGGGGGGCAGGGGATAGTGGCTGCCCCCATGCCACTTTTGGGGTGGCCGGCACGGCCTCTCTTTCTTTCTTAGATTTTGGGGGAGCGGAGCGGAAGGCGGGCGGCGCAGGCTCTCCGACCCCCTCCGATTTTGGGGTGCCGGCACGGCCTCCATCCTCCTCTGATTGTGGGGGGGTGGGGGTAGTCTCTGCCCCCCTCCGATTTTGTGGGCGCGGCACTGCGACCATCCTCGCAGCTCCCGGCCCTTCTCTGTCCTACTTACCACTGCCGGGCCGGGGCTGCTGTCTGTCCCCCTCCGAGTTGGGGGGCCGAAGCGGGCTCCATCCCCCTCCTATTTTGGGGGGCCCGGCACTCTCTCCTTCCCGCTCTGATTAGGGGGTGCGGGGGTGCTCTCCAATCCCCTCCGATTTGGGGGGGAGCGGCTCTTCGTTCCCCTTTAATTCGGGGCTGTCGGCGTGGCCTCAGTCCCCCTCCGATTCGGGGCGGCCGGCGCAGGGACCCGGCGGCCAGAAGGGGCTCCCCGGCTGTGAGACAGACGGGGCAGCGGGAAGAGCTGCCCGCAGCCTTTGAGCTGCGAAGAACAGCGGGATAGCCGAACTTGGTCCGGACCTTCCCTTCTATTTTTTTTTTTTTTTTTTTTTGGGGTGGGCCTCTCGGCCCTTACTTTCTTTTACCTTTGGTGGGCTGCGGGTGGTGTCCGAACTCTTCTGATTTTGTCCCTCGTTGCCCCGGCGCTGCTGGCGCCCTACCTTTGCCGAGCCGGGGTTGCTGTCCCTCGTTGCCCCGGCGCTGCTTGAGCCCTACCTTTGCCGAGCCGGGGTTGCTGTCCCTCGTTGCCCCGGCGCTGCTTGAGCCCTACCTTTGCCGAGCCGGGGTTGCTGTCCCTCGTTGCCCCGGCGCTGCTTGAGCCCTACCTTTGCCGAGCCGGGGTTGCTGTCCCTCGTTGCCCCGGCGCTGCTTGAGCCCTACCTTTGCCGAGCCGGGGGTGCTGGCGCTGCCCCTCCCATTTGGAGGGGCCGGCGCAACTACCCGAGAAGGGCGGCGGCGAGAAAAGGCGCAACGGCGGCGAGAAGCGGCGCATCCCATCTCCCTCCCGGCCACCCCCACACACCCGCCCCGGCCCGGGGCTCCAGGGCCGCGGCGCTGAGGGCCGGGCCGCTCCCGGGGCTCCGGCCCCGGGGCTTCTGCTCCTCTTCCGCTCCTCTGCTCCTCTGCTCCGCTGCTGCCACCTCCGCGCCGAGACCGCAACTGAGGCCCCGCCGCCGCCGCTGCCGCCTTATATAGGCAGCCTAAGCCCCGCCCCCTGGGCGGCAGCCAATGGGAATCGAGCGCCGAGGTTCCACCTTGTGAGGAAACAGTGAGGGGCGGGGCCAGAACGCAGCGGAGCGGTCTGATTGGTCGAGAGGTGGCAGGTCAATGACATCACACCCCGGGCATTACCAAAGCTCAGCAAAAATGAAACCCTATAAAATAGAAAAATTAAATAAAAAACGCCACCGGAGTGTGGCATTCAGCAGTGGCCGCTCTTGACTTGGGCCGGGTGCACCAGGGGATTTCTCCTCCGAAATATCTTGCCTGCCCAGAGCACCAAAGCTCCTGTTCACACGCGGTGGTTTGCATCCTTTTGCCTTGATATCACTCGTTTCAACGCTGCCCTTAACTCCCCGCTGGACGCTGCAAAGAGCGGTCTCAGAGCTCCGACAGCCCTCGGCTCTTGAGTGCTTATTCGGAAGCGTTGTCACCCAAGGAGAACCTCACGGAACCGAGCGTCCGTTGTGACACAGCGGGGCCTCGACAAAGCAAATATCAGCCAAGGCATTTCGTGTGCTGTTAAGTTTGATTTCTGCCACTTTTATTGTGTTCAGGCGCCCGGGGGACGCTCGAGGGGTCTCCGTCCCTCTCGCCCCGGCAAATGTGTCTGGGGGCTGGGGGCCAGGGGGGCTCCGTCCCTCTCAGCCCCGGGGGTGACCGCCCCCAGCATCCCCTGGCGTGACAGGGACGGAGATCCCCCCACTCCCAATCGTTCCCCAACAGGAGAGGCCTGAAGACCCCCCAGGACCCCCCAGGACTCCCCAGGATGGAGAGGAACGGAGACAGTCCCGGGCCATCCGTGCTCCTCACCCCAGCTGAGGCCGGGGGGGCTCCAGCCTCCTCTCCCATGCGCGGAGGGTGGGGGCTTTGGGATTTGTTTGCATTGCAAGCGTCTCGCTGGGAAAGCAAAGATCAGTCAAGGCATTTGATGCGATTTTTGCCAATTTCATTTTCTTTTACTTTTGGCGGGCTGTGGGTGCTGTCCAAACTCTTCCGATTTGGTCCCTCGTTGCCCCGGCGCTGCTGGGGCCCTACCTTTGCCCCCGGAAAGTGCTGCCACCAAACCAAACGGGGGAGGTGTCCCACCCGGCCGCGCTGCGTTAAACAAGTGTCCTCCAGCCCCTCCGTGCCCTGCCGCCCACAGCTGCAGAGCAGCGCTTAGCACTGGCCACCGCAGGACCATGTCCAGCTGCTGCCAAGTCTCTGGCCACTGCTGAGCCGCTACTAGCAGGCATTCTGTGACCATGCCGGACAGTGCTGGCCACAAAGTTTCTGTGGAAACAGAGCGTCCTGCAGCTGTATCGAACGCGCCTGCACAGCCATCACAAAAACGCTCGCCCAAGACAGACACGCTATCAGAGGCGGCCGATCCACGCTTAAGTGTCATGCCTGGAAAGAACGGTGGACCAGGAAGTCCTAATGTCGCCGCTGCCGCAGCAGCAGCAGCAGCAGCAGCAGCAGCAGCAGCAGCAGACACGCGGCTATTACCGGAGCTGGAGCTGTCCCCAGGATGTATAGCAACAAAGGACGCGAGAGAGACCAGAAGAGAGACCCAGGGCCATCGCTCCCCTTCGGAACACCGCAACATCGTCACCGTCGCTACACTGCTGACCGCCCCGCCTGGGCAGCACCACAACCAGACGCACTTGCACAAGCAAAAGCCTCGCATGCCTTCTTCCATCAAGGTGTTTGAGCTCTAAGTTTCCCATGTGTTACAATCTGGTTTAGACCCAGGAAAGCAAAGCAAGCTAAGTCTCTGAGCATAAACCAGAAAGAACTTAGAAGGTTCAAAATGTCCCCAGAAATGAGATTAAAACCAAGCAAGGTTAGGTGTTGTTGCCAAAAAATGGATGTATTCTATTTAATAGTAAAAGAGGCAAAGAGAAGGGAAGAGAAAAGCAAGAGAGAAAGAAAAAGAAGTGTGCGTGGGGGGTGGGGGAACAGGGAGAGGTGACAGGGGTTAAGTGGAAGCATATCACCCATCCGAGGGTCCCAACGACGTCTCGTTGCTCCCCTCCATCCGGTCTGCTGGTGGTGAGGGTCCCCCGCCGCCACGGTGGCCACGCCGCTACATGCTGCCACACCACACGCCGCCACACGCCGAAGAGTGCAGAATTCCATGCATTAATATACACTTCGGGCCAGGTGGGAACGTCCGTGTGCCTCTCTTGCAGGGGCTAGCTGGACACCCTGTCCCTTGCAACACTGAGGGTGTGTTGCGTCATCTCTGGTGCTCTGGTGCAGGGTCTGGGGACCCCTTGGCGGGGGGCGCCTGTGATGGGCCATGTCACCCCCTTCTGCTGTGGATAAGCTTCCTCCCCCCTGGTGAGGACCCCTCAGCTGGGCTCCTCTGCACAGTGGAGGATGGGCAGTCACGGCACCTCTGACCACAGGCTTTTCCCACATACCCAGAGCCTCTCCTCCCTCCACGCCTTGGTGCGAGGGTCTGTGCGAGCCTGGCAGCTGATAGCCCTGGGGCTGTGGTCCTCATCCTGGAGGTGTTAAGCCTGTGCTCAGTGAATGGCCCCAGCCCTGAGCTGTTACTTTGTCTTCTCTTCATCAGCGAGCAGTGTCAGGCCTCAGTCAGGGCCCCATCCAGGGTGCAGTAGTCTTCTCTGCAGCTTTTGTAATACAGTTTTAAAAGTCCTTCAAGAACATGTTTAAGTCAGAAAAGAGAGTATTTCAGTCTCTGACACCATGGTTCTAAAGTTTCCTGTTCCTAGAGTTAAGTTGTTAAGTTGTGCCTGCAGCATACCACTTTGAGAGTTTGTATCGCTGGTAATCCCATTTGACAGCTTTTGGATACGATTGTTACATCGCCAATGATACAATGGGATACATCTCTGGCTGAAAGGGCCTCGGCCTGTTGGGCCCTGTTTGTAACCCTGTCTCCAAGGGCCCTGCAGACAGGATGACAGATGCTGCTTTCATATTTTAAAAAAAAAAGGGGGAATTATTGTGGTGGCCAGCAGCTGGCCTGAAGGCCTCACAATAAGAATTAATCCCATTTTATAACTCCCTGTTTTATAACTGAAATAATTAAGACAGAACTGAAATTATAGGAGTACCCTGACCGGTAGGTTATGCCGTCTGACCAGCGCGGACCGTTGGAGAGCAGGCCCAGGCCGCTGGGGACGCAAGCAGCGGTGGCCTGGATGGCCGGGTGGCAACTGGTTCAGCCCATAGGGATCGACCGCGCGCACCTTTCGCTAAGGAAAGGACGACTCCATAAAAGTTGGCTGCTGTGCACGAAGCCAGTGTGTCTTGTCGCTTGCCTGTCTCCGAAACTGCGACACTTAGCCACTGCAATATTTCTTTCTTTCTTTTTCTTGCAAGTTGTGCTGATTGTCTCTTGCCCGTCACTGGACAGCCCTGAGAAGAGCCTGGTTCTCAGCTCCCTCGCCCTGCCGGCCAAATTCCTCCTAAGGCAGCCCAGGCAATCTTTGCCCTGCGTCGCTGCAAGTGCACCTTGCTGTCTCACGTCCATCTTGTCAAGCGTGACCCCCCAATGGTTTTCCGCGAAGCTGCTGTTCCTTTGAGCAGCGCACAGCCTGAATTGGTGCATGGGGGAAGGGAAGGGAAGGGAAGGGAAGGGAAGGGAAGGGAAGGGAAGGGAAGGGAAGGGAAGGGAAGGGAAGGGAAGGGAAGGGAAGGGAAGGGAAGGGAAGGGAAGGGAAGGGAAGGGAAGGGAAGGAAGCACAGCAGGTTCTCTGTCCACCACTCCCCTTTAGGGCGGCTGTGTGGTTACCGTGCTCCTCCATTATGGGGGCACTTGGGGGGGAGGGGGGAGGGTCACCATCCTCCTCTCCCCTATGGGGAAGGCCTGGGTGTCTCCGTTCTCCTCTCCCCTGTGGGGGACTGTAGCGGGTTGAGTTCGAAACCGGGCAGAAAACACCAATTAAATGTAGTGGTTTTGGTTCAAAATATTCATTACTTACTTATTTTCCTTCTGTGAGATAAGAATTAGGAGAAAAGCAAAGCAGGCACAAACCTTAAACAGTTGCAGTACAATGAAAGAGTTTTATTACTAATAGAATTAAAAGTAAAGAGACAATAACAAAACAAAATTAAAGCAAATTCCCCCCCCCCCCCCCCAGCACTTCTCTCCTTTTACCTAGCTCACACAAGGGGTAACAGAACATGGGATGTTAGTCAGTGTTCCAGTTCTTGAAAAGTCTCTCTCTTATGCTTAAGGGAAAAAAAAGGTTTTTCCTTCAGTTGCACGTGGTTCCCAAACTGCCACCAACAGCAGATCCGCCCGGAAACAAACAATCTGCTGTGTGTAGAACATCTCTCCCATGAAAAATCTCACAGTTCCTTCACACTGCAAAACATGGGCCATCACATGGGGTTATTCATCTTTTTAAGGATAAGTTCTTTTGGCCTGCACACAAAGGCTCTTCTTCGCCACAAGTCTCTAGCAGCCTCTTACTACTATATAGCCTGGCATCGGCATTCTTCACAATCTTCACAGGCACACGAAGATACTCCATCCCCCCATGTTCTTCAAATGGATTAAAGAGACAAACAGTTTGTGGTATTACACTTTCTTACCACGGCATGCAAGAAGGTTTCTTTTAAGCTGCGTGCCAGAATCGCGGCACCGCCCTCTTTTCTCCTGTCGCCATTTCCAGCTCCGTCCCACGGGACTCACTTCTCTTTCTCTCTGACTCTGACGCCGCCATGTTGAAGGCTGTTCTTGTTCGGCCTTTACGGTGGGGAAAAGCCTCGCTCCCTTTGTGCTGCTGGCTGCGTGGTGTCTTCTTCAGTTCAGCACGAAGTGTGCTGGCTGCAGACAGGAGGCTCTGCCGGCTCCCGTTGACTCCGCCGGCTCCGCATGGAGAGGAGAGGGACCCGCCGGTCCCAAGAAGCCGTGCTGGATGGGTTTAGCTGTGAGCAGTCCATGGCTGGTTTTAGCTGCCTGTGGCTCTGAGGCAGTCCCCCCCCAGCCACCCAGGGTCCGTGCCGCAGCATTGGGAAAGGGGGAAAGGGGCAGTGGCCCCGGCCCGGCCCGGCGGGGCCGGGAGGCTCCGAGCTGCCCCCACCTCCCAGCAAGCGAGCTCCGACCAAAAAGGGGAAGTCCCGCCTTTCTGTGCGGTTTAAATATGTAAATTGTGAGAAGCGTAATTGGTCTTAAAGACTGTCCATCAACTCAGGGTCAACCCAATACAGGGACCAGGGAACCTTCATCCGCTCTCCCCTTTCGCATGGCTTGGGGGTCTCCGCCTTCCTCCCATTTTGGATGGGGAGTGGGGAGGGAGGACTATGGGGGTCCCTAACTTTGGCCGAGGGGTGGGAGATTCTCCGTCCTCCTCTCTTTTGCGGGGGCCGGAGGCTTTGCCATCCTCATCTCGCCTTTGCGGTTGCAAGGAGGTCTCATCCTCCTCTCGCCTAGGGAGAGGGCTCAGGGCTCTCCATGCTCCTTTGCCCTGTCGGGGACCAGGGGACCTCTGTCTTCGTCTCCCCTGTGGCAAGGCCAACCTTATCTCTGTCCTCCTGTCTCGTGGGGAGGGCCGGGGCTTTGTCATTTGGTTTCATTTTCAGCACTTTCATCATTTTCATCAAGTGACTCATTGAGATAGCAAATACCAGTCAAAGCACTTCATGCATGGTTAAGTTTGAGATATGCCAATTTTTTAATGTGTTTATTTATTTTTAGGGGGGGGTGCTCGAGGGGTCTGCATCCCTCTCGCCCCAGGGGATGCTTGGCAGGGACCCTGGGCTGGGGAGGAATGTCCCTGTCCCTCTCACCCCGCAGGATGATCGGGAGTTTGTCCACCCTACTTGCTTTTGCTGAGCCGGGGTTGGTCTCTGTCCCCCTGCGCTTCTGGGGGGGCCCTCTCTGTCCGTCTCCCTCCAATTTCTGCCGGCGTTGTGTCTGTGCCCCTCTGATTTGGGGGGGCAGGGGATAGTGGCTGCCCCCATGCCACTTTTGGGGTGGACGGCACGGCCTCTTTCTTTCTTAGATTTTGGGGGAGCGGAGCGGAAGGCGGGCGGCGCAGGCTCTCCGACCCCCTCCGATTTTGGGGTGCCGGCACGGCCTCCATCCTCCTCTGATTGTGGGGGGGTGGGGGTAGTCTCTGCCCCCCTCCGATTTTGTGGGCGCGGCACTGCGACCATCCTCGCAGCTCCCGGCCCTTCTCTGTCCTACTTGCCACTGCCGGGCCGGGGCTGCTGTCTGTCCCCCTCCGAGTTGGGGGGCCGAAGCGGGCTCCATCCCCCTCCTATTTTGGGGGGCCCGGCACTCTCTCCTTCCCGCTCTGATTAGGGGGTGCGGGGGTGCTCTCCAATCCCCTCCGATTTGGGGGGGAGCGGCTCTTCGTTCCCCTTTAATTCGGGGCTGTCGGCGTGGCCTCAGTCCCCCTCCGATTCGGGGCGGCCGGCGCAGGGACCCGGCGGCCAGAAGGGGCTCCCCGGCTGTGAGACAGACGGGGCAGCGGGAAGAGCTGCCCGCAGCCTTTGAGCTGCGAAGAACAGCGGGATAGCCGAACTTGGTCCGGACCTTCCCTTCTATTTTTTTTTTTTTTTTTTTTTGGGGTGGGCCTCTCGGCCCTTACTTTCTTTTACCTTTGGTGGGCTGCGGGTGGTGTCCGAACTCTTCTGATTTTGTCCCTCGTTGCCCCGGCGCTGCTGGCGCCCTACCTTTGCCGAGCCGGGGTTGCTGTCCCTCGTTGCCCCGGCGCTGCTTGAGCCCTACCTTTGCCGAGCCGGGGTTGCTGTCCCTCGTTGCCCCGGCGCTGCTTGAGCCCTACCTTTGCCGAGCCGGGGTTGCTGTCCCTCGTTGCCCCGGCGCTGCTTGAGCCCTACCTTTGCCGAGCCGGGGTTGCTGTCCCTCGTTGCCCCGGCGCTGCTTGAGCCCTACCTTTGCCGAGCCGGGGGTGCTGGCGCTGCCCCTCCCATTTGGAGGGGCCGGCGCAACTACCCGAGAAGGGCGGCGGCGAGAAAAGGCGCAACGGCGGCGAGAAGCGGCGCATCCCATCTCCCTCCCGGCCACCCCCACACACCCGCCCCGGCCCGGGGCTCCAGGGCCGCGGCGCTAAGGGCCGGGCCGCTCCCGGGGCTCCGGCCCCGGGGCTTCTGCTCCTCTTCCGCTCCTCTGCTCCTCTGCTCCGCTGCCGCCACCTCCGCGCCGAGACCGCAACTGAGGCCCCGCCGCCGCCGCTGCCGCCTTATATAGGCAGCCTAAGCCCCGCCCCCTGGGCGGCAGCCAATGGGAATCGAGCGCCGAGGTTCCACCTTGTGAGGAAACAGTGAGGGGCGGGGCCAGAACGTAGCGGAGCGGTCTGATTGGTCGAGAGGTGGCAGGTCAATGACATCACACCCCGGGCATTACCAAAGCTCAGCAAAAATGAAACCCTATAAAATAGAAAAATTAAATAAAAAACGCCACCGGAGTGTGGCATTCAGCAGTGGCCGCTCTTGACTTGGGCCGGGTGCACCAGGGGATTTCTCCTCCGAAATATCTTGCCTGCCCAGAGCACCAAAGCTCCTGTTCACACGCGGTGGTTTGCATCCTTTTGCCTTGATATCACTCGTTTCAACGCTGCCCTTAACTCCCCGCTGGACGCTGCAAAGAGCGGTCTCAGAGCTCCGACAGCCCTCGGCTCTCGAGTGCTTATTCGGAAGCGTTGTCACCCAAGGAGAACCTCACGGAACCGAGCGTCCGTTGTGACACAGCGGGGCCTCGACAAAGCAAATATCAGCCAAGGCATTTCGTGTGCTGTTAAGTTTGATTTCTGCCACTTTTGTTGCGTTCAGGCGCCCGGGGGACGCTCGAGGGGTCTCCGTCCCTCTCGCCCCGGCAAATGTGTCTGGGGGCTGGGGGCCAGGGGGGCTCCGTCCCTCTCAGCCCCGGGGGTGACCGCCCCCAGCATCCCCTGGCGTGACAGGGATGGAGATCCCCCCACTCCCAATCGTTCCCCATCAGGAGAGGCCTGAAGACCCCCCAGGACCCCCCAGGACTCCCCAGGATGGAGAGGAACGGAGACAGTCCCAGGCCATCCGTGCTCCTCACCCCAGCTGAGGCCGGGGGGGCTCCAGCCTCCTCTCCCATGCGCGGAGGGTGGGGGCTTTGGGATTTGTTTGCATTGCAAGCGTCTCGCTGGGAAAGCAAAGATCAGTCAAGGCATTTGATGCGATTTTTGCCAATTTCATTTTCTTTTACTTTTGGCGGGCTGTGGGTGCTGTCCAAACTCTTCCGATTTGGTCCCTCGTTGCCCCGGCGCTGCTGGGGCCCTACCTTTGCCCCCGGAAAGTGCTGCCACCAAACCAAACGGGGGAGGTGTCCCACCCGGCCGCGCTGCGTTAAACAAGTGTCCTCCAGCCCCTCCGTGCCCTGCCGCCCACAGCTGCAGAGCAGCGCTTAGCACTGGCCACCGCAGGACCATGTCCAGCTGCTGCCAAGTCTCTGGCCACTGCTGAGCCGCTACTAGCAGGCATTCTGTGACCATGCCGGACAGTGCTGGCCACAAAGTTTCTGTGGAAACAGAGCGTCCTGCAGCTGTATCGAACGCGCCTGCACAGCCATCACAAAAACGCTCGCCCAAGACAGACACGCTATCAGAGGCGGCCGATCCACGCTTAAGTGTCATGCCTGGAAAGAACGGTGGACCAGGAAGTCCTAATGTCGCCGCTGCCGCAGCAGCAGCAGCAGCAGCAGCAGCAGCAGCAGCAGCAGCAGCAGCAGCAGCAGCAGCAGCAGACACGCGGCTATTACCGGAGCTGGAGCTGTCCCCAGGATGTATAGCAACAAAGGACGCGAGAGAGACCAGAAGAGAGACCCAGGGCCATCGCTCCCCTTCGGAACACCGCAACATCGTCACCGTCGCTACACTGCTGACCGCCCCGCCTGGGCAGCACCACAACCAGACGCACTTGCACAAGCAAAAGCCTCGCATGCCTTCTTCCATCAAGGTGTTTGAGCTCTAAGTTTCCCATGTGTTACAATCCGGTTTAGACCCAGGAAAGCAAAGCAAGCTAAGTCTCTGAGCATAAACCAGAAAGAACTTAGAAGGTTCAAAATGTCCCCAGAAATGAGATTAAAACCAAGCAAGGTTAGGTGTTGTTGCCAAAAAATGGATGTATTCTATTTAATAGTAAAAGAGGCAAAGAGAAGGGAAGAGAAAAGCAAGAGAGAAAGAAAAAGAAGTGTGCGTGGGGGGTGGGGGAACAGGGAGAGGTGACAGGGGTTAAGTGGAAGCATATCACCCATCCGAGGGTCCCAACGACGTCTCGTTGCTCCCCTCCATCCGGTCTGCTGGTGGTGAGGGTCCCCCGCCGCCACGGTGGCCACGCCGCTACATGCTGCCACACCACACGCCGCCACACGCCGAAGAGTGCAGAATTCCATGCATTAATATACACTTCGGGCCAGGTGGGAACGTCCGTGTGCCTCTCTTGCAGGGGCTAGCTGGACACCCTGTCCCTTGCAACACTGAGGGTGTGTTGCGTCATCTCTGGTGCTCTGGTGCAGGGTCTGGGGACCCCTTGGCGGGGGGCGCCTGTGATGGGCCATGTCACCCCCTTCTGCTGTGGATAAGCTTCCTCCCCCCTGGTGAGGACCCCTCAGCTGGGCTCCTCTGCACAGTGGAGGATGGGCAGTCACGGCACCTCTGACCACAGGCTTTTCCCACATACCCAGAGCCTCTCCTCCCTCCACGCCTTGGTGCGAGGGTCTGTGCGAGCCTGGCAGCTGATAGCCCTGGGGCTGTGGTCCTCATCCTGGAGGTGTTAAGCCTGTGCTCAGTGAATGGCCCCAGCCCTGAGCTGTTACTTTGTCTTCTCTTCATCAGCGAGCAGTGTCAGGCCTCAGTCAGGGCCCCATCCAGGGTGCAGTAGTCTTCTCTGCAGCTTTTGTAATACAGTTTTAAAAGTCCTTCAAGAACATGTTTAAGTCAGAAAAGAGAGTATTTCAGTCTCTGACACCATGGTCCTAAAGTTTCCTGTTCCTAGAGTTAAGTTGTTAAGTTGTGCCTGCAGCATACCACTTTGAGAGTTTGTATCGCTGGTAATCCCATTTGACAGCTTTTGGATACGATTGTTACATCGCCAATGATACAATGGGATACATCTCTGGCTGAAAGGGCCTCGGCCTGTTGGGCCCTGTTTGTAACCCTGTCTCCAAGGGCCCTGCAGACAGGATGACAGATGCTGCTTTCATATTTTAAAAAAAAAAGGGGGAATTATTGTGGTGGCCAGCAGCTGGCCTGAAGGCCTCACAATAAGAATTAATCCCATTTTATAACTCCCTGTTTTATAACTGAAATAATTAAGACAGAACTGAAATTATAGGAGTACCCTGACCGGTAGGTTATGCCGTCTGACCAGCGCGGACCGTTGGAGAGCAGGCCCAGGCCGCTGGGGACGCAAGCAGCGGTGGCCTGGATGGCCGGGTGGCAACTGGTTCAGCCCATAGGGATCGACCGCGCGCACCTTTCGCTAAGGAAAGGACGACTCCATAAAAGTTGGCTGCTGTGCACGAAGCCAGTGTGTCTTGTCGCTTGCCTGTCTCCGAAACTGCGACACTTAGCCACTGCAATATTTCTTTCTTTCTTTTTCTTGCAAGTTGTGCTGATTGTCTCTTGCCCATCACTGGACAGCCCTGAGAAGAGCCTGGTTCTCAGCTCCCTCGCCCTGCCGGCCAAATTCCTCCTAAGGCAGCCCAGGCAATCTTTGCCCTGCGTCGCTGCAAGTGCACCTTGCTGTCTCACGTCCATCTTGTCAAGCGTGACCCCCCAATGGTTTTCCGCGAAGCTGCTGTTCCTTTGAGCAGCGCACAGCCTGAATTGGTGCATGGGGGAAGGGAAGGGAAGGGAAGGGAAGGGAAGGGAAGGGAAGGGAAGGGAAGGGAAGGGAAGGGAAGGGAAGGGAAGGGAAGGGAAGGGAAGGGAAGGGAAGGGAAGGGAAGGGAAGGGAAGGGAAGGGAAGGGAAGGGAAGGGAAGGGAAGGGAAGGGAAGGGAAGGGAAGGGAAGGGAAGGGAAGGGAAGGGAAGGGAAGGGAAGGGAAGGGAAGGGAAGGGAAGGGAAGGGAAGGGAAGGGAAGGGAAGGGAAGGAAGCACGGCAGGTTCTCTGTCCGCCACTCCCCTTTAGGGCGGCTGTGTGGTTACCGTGCTCCTCCATTATGGGGGCACTTGGGGGGGAGGGGGGAGGGTCACCATCCTCCTCTCCCCTATGGGGAAGGCCTGGGTGTCTCCGTTCTCCTCTCCCCTGTGGGGGACTGTAGCGGGTTGAGTTCGAAACCGGGCAGAAAACACCAATTAAATGTAGTGGTTTTGGTTCAAAATATTCATTACTTACTTATTTTCCTTCTGTGAGATAAGAATTAGGAGAAAAGCAAAGCAGGCACAAACCTTAAACAGTTGCAGTACAATGAAAGAGTTTTATTACTAATAGAATTAAAAGTAAAGAGACAATAACAAAACAAAATTAAAGCAAATTCCCCCCCCCCCCCCCAGCACTTCTCTCCTTTTACCTAGCTCACACAAGGGGTAACAGAACATGGGATGTTAGTCAGTGTTCCAGTTCTTGAAAAGTCTCTCTCTTATGCTTAAGGGAAAAAAAAGGTTTTTCCTTCAGTTGCACGTGGTTCCCAAACTGCCACCAACAGCAGATCCGCCCGGAAACAAACAATCTGCTGTGTGTAGAACATCTCTCCCATGAAAAATCTCACAGTTCCTTCACACTGCAAAACATGGGCCATCACATGGGGTTATTCATCTTTTTAAGGATAAGTTCTTTTGGCCTGCACACAAAGGCTCTTCTTCGCCACAAGTCTCTAGCAGCCTCTTACTACTATATAGCCTGGCATCGGCATTCTTCACAATCTTCACAGGCACACGAAGATACTCCATCCCCCCATGTTCTTCAAATGGATTAAAGAGACAAACAGTTTGTGGTATTACACTTTCTTACCACGGCATGCAAGAAGGTTTCTTTTAAGCTGCGCGCCAGAATCGCGGCACCGCCCTCTTTTCTCCTGTCGCCATTTCCAGCTCCGTCCCACGGGACTCACTTCTCTTTCTCTCTGACTCTGACGCCGCCATGTTGAAGGCTGTTCTTGTTCGGCCTTTACGGTGGGGAAAAGCCTCGCTCCCTTTGTGCTGCTGGCTGCGTGGTGTCTTCTTCAGTTCAGCACGAAGTGTGCTGGCTGCAGACAGGAGGCTCTGCCGGCTCCCGTTGACTCCGCCGGCTCCGCATGGAGAGGAGAGGGACCCGCCGGTCCCAAGAAGCCGTGCTGGATGGGTTTAGCTGTGAGCAGTCCATGGCTGGTTTTAGCTGCCTGTGGCTCTGAGGCAGTCCCCCCCCAGCCACCCAGGGTCCGTGCCGCAGCATTGGGAAAGGGGGAAAGGGGCAGTGGCCCCGGCCCGGCCCGGCGGGGCCGGGAGGCTCCGAGCTGCCCCCACCTCCCAGCAAGCGAGCTCCGACCAAAAAGGGGAAGTCCCGCCTTTGGAAGTCCCGCCTTTCTGTGCGGTTTAAATATGTAAATTGTGAGAAGCGTAATTGGTCTTAAAGACTGTCCATCAACTCAGGGTCAACCCAATACAGGGACCAGGGAACCTTCATCCGCTCTCCCCTTTCGCATGGCTTGGGGGTCTCCGCCTTCCTCCCATTTTGGATGGGGAGTGGGGAGGGAGGACTATGGGGGTCCCTAACTTTGGCCAAGGGGTGGGAGATTCTCCGTCCTCCTCTCTTTTGCGGGGGCCGGAGGCTTTGCCATCCTCATCTCGCCTTTGCGGTTGCAAGGAGGTCTCATCCTCCTCTCGCCTAGGGAGAGGGCTCAGGGCTCTCCATGCTCCTTTGCCCTGTCGGGGACCAGGGGACCTCTGTCTTCGTCTCCCCTGTGGCAAGGCCAACCTTATCTCTGTCCTCCTGTCTCGTGGGGAGGGCCGGGGCTTTGTGATTTGGTTTCATTTTCAGCACTTTCATCATTTTCATCAAGTGACTCATTGAGATAGCAAATACCAGTCAAAGCACTTCATGCATGGTTAAGTTTGAGATATGCCAATTTTTTAATGTGTTTATTTATTTTTAGGGGGGGGTGCTCGAGGGGTCTGCATCCCTCTCGCCCCAGGGGATGCTTGGCAGGGACCCTGGGCTGGGGAGGAATGTCCCTGTCCCTCTCACCCCGCAGGATGATCGGGAGTTTGTCCACCCTACTTGCTTTTGCTGAGCCGGGGTTGGTCTCTGTCCCCCTGCGCTTCTGGGGGGGCCCTCTCTGTCCGTCTCCCTCCAATTTCTGCCGGCGTTGTGTCTGTGCCCCTCTGATTTGGGGGGGCAGGGGATAGTGGCTGCCCCCATGCCACTTTTGGGGTGGCCGGCACGGCCTCTCTTTCTTTCTTAGATTTTGGGGGAGCGGAGCGGAAGGCGGGCGGCGCAGGCTCTCCGACCCCCTCCGATTTTGGGGTGCCGGCACGGCCTCCATCCTCCTCTGATTGTGGGGGGGTGGGGGTAGTCTCTGCCCCCCTCCGATTTTGTGGGCGTGGCACTGCGACCATCCTCGCAGCTCCCGGCCCTTCTCTGTCCTACTTACCACTGCCGGGCCGGGGCTGCTGTCTGTCCCCCTCCGAGTTGGGGGGCCGAAGCGGGCTCCATCCCCCTCCTATTTTGGGGGGCCCGGCACTCTCTCCTTCCCGCTCTGATTAGGGGGTGCGGGGGTGCTCTCCAATCCCCTCCGATTTGGGGGGGAGCGGCTCTTCGTTCCCCTTTAATTCGGGGCTGTCGGCGTGGCCTCAGTCCCCCTCCGATTCGGGGCGGCCGGCGCAGGGACCCGGCGGCCAGAAGGGGCTCCCCGGCTGTGAGACAGACGGGGCAGCGGGAAGAGCTGCCCGCAGCCTTTGAGCTGCGAAGAACAGCGGGATAGCCGAACTTGGTCCGGACCTTCCCTTCTATTTTTTTTTTTTTTTTTTTGGGGTGGGCCTCTCGGCCCTTACTTTCTTTTACCTTTGGTGGGCTGCGGGTGGTGTCCGAACTCTTCTGATTTTGTCCCTCGTTGCCCCGGCGCTGCTGGCGCCCTACCTTTGCCGAGCCGGGGTTGCTGTCCCTCGTTGCCCCGGCGCTGCTGGCGCCCTACCTTTGCCGAGCCGGGGTTGCTGTCCCTCGTTGCCCCGGCGCTGCTTGAGCCCTACCTTTGCCGAGCCGGGGTTGCTGTCCCTCGTTGCCCCGGCGCTGCTTGAGCCCTACCTTTGCCGAGCCGGGGTTGCTGTCCCTCGTTGCCCCGGCGCTGCTTGAGCCCTACCTTTGCCGAGCCGGGGGTGCTGGCGCTGCCCCTCCCATTTGGAGGGGCCGGCGCAACTACCCGAGAAGGGCGGCGGCGAGAAAAGGCGCAACGGCGGCGAGAAGCGGCGCATCCCATCTCCCTCCCGGCCACCCCCACACACCCGCCCCGGCCCGGGGCTCCAGGGCCGCGGCGCTGAGGGCCGGGCCGCTCCCGGGGCTCCGGCCCCGGGGCTTCTGCTCCTCTTCCGCTCCTCTGCTCCTCTGCTCCGCTGCTGCCACCTCCGCGCCGAGACCGCAACTGAGGCCCCGCCGCCGCCGCTGCCGCCTTATATAGGCAGCCTAAGCCCCGCCCCCTGGGCGGCAGCCAATGGGAATCGAGCGCCGAGGTTCCACCTTGTGAGGAAACAGTGAGGGGCGGGGCCAGAACGCAGCGGAGCGGTCTGATTGGTCGAGAGGTGGCAGGTCAATGACATCACACCCCGGGCATTACCAAAGCTCAGCAAAAATGAAACCCTATAAAATAGAAAAATTAAATAAAAAACGCCACCGGAGTGTGGCATTCAGCAGTGGCCCGGGTGCACCAGGGGATTTCTCCTCCGAAATATCTTGCCTGCCCAGAGCACCAAAGCTCCTGTTCACACGCGGTGGTTTGCATCCTTTTGCCTTGATATCACTCGTTTCAACGCTGCCCTTAACTCCCCGCTGGACGCTGCAAAGAGCGGTCTCAGAGCTCCGACAGCCCTCGGCTCTTGAGTGCTTATTCGGAAGCGTTGTCACCCAAGGAGAACCTCACGGAACCGAGCGTCCGTTGTGACACAGCGGGGCCTCGACAAAGCAAATATCAGCCAAGGCATTTCGTGTGCTGTTAAGTTTGATTTCTGCCACTTTTATTGTGTTCAGGCGCCCGGGGGACGCTCGAGGGGTCTCCGTCCCTCTCGCCCCGGCAAATGTGTCTGGGGGCTGGGGGCCAGGGGGGCTCCGTCCCTCTCAGCCCCGGGGGTGACCGCCCCCAGCATCCCCTGGCGTGACAGGGACGGAGATCCCCCCACTCCCAATCGTTCCCCAACAGGAGAGGCCTGAAGACCCCCCAGGACCCCCCAGGACTCCCCAGGATGGAGAGGAACGGAGACAGTCCCGGGCCATCCGTGCTCCTCACCCCAGCTGAGGCCGGGGGGGCTCCAGCCTCCTCTCCCATGCGCGGAGGGTGGGGGCTTTGGGATTTGTTTGCATTGCAAGCGTCTCGCTGGGAAAGCAAAGATCAGTCAAGGCATTTGATGCGATTTTTGCCAATTTCATTTTCTTTTACTTTTGGCGGGCTGTGGGTGCTGTCCAAACTCTTCCGATTTGGTCCCTCGTTGCCCCGGCGCTGCTGGGGCCCTACCTTTGCCCCCGGAAAGTGCTGCCACCAAACCAAACGGGGGAGGTGTCCCACCCGGCCGCGCTGCGTTAAACAAGTGTCCTCCAGCCCCTCCGTGCCCTGCCGCCCACAGCTGCAGAGCAGCGCTTAGCACTGGCCACCGCAGGACCATGTCCAGCTGCTGCCAAGTCTCTGGCCACTGCTGAGCCGCTACTAGCAGGCATTCTGTGACCATGCCGGACAGTGCTGGCCACAAAGTTTCTGTGGAAACAGAGCGTCCTGCAGCTGTATCGAACGCGCCTGCACAGCCATCACAAAAACGCTCGCCCAAGACAGACACGCTATCAGAGGCGGCCGATCCACGCTTAAGTGTCATGCCTGGAAAGAACGGTGGACCAGGAAGTCCTAATGTCGCCGCTGCCGCAGCAGCAGCAGCAGCAGCAGCAGCAGCAGCAGCAGCAGCAGCAGCAGCAGCAGACACGCGGCTATTACCGGAGCTGGAGCTGTCCCCAGGATGTATAGCAACAAAGGACGCGAGAGAGACCAGAAGAGAGACCCAGGGCCATCGCTCCCCTTCGGAACACCGCAACATCGTCACCGTCGCTACCCTGCTGACCGCCCCGCCTGGGCAGCACCACAACCAGACGCACTTGCACAAGCAAAAGCCTCGCATGCCTTCTTCCATCAAGGTGTTTGAGCTCTAAGTTTCCCATGTGTTACAATCCGGTTTAGACCCAGGAAAGCAAAGCAAGCTAAGTCTCTGAGCATAAACCAGAAAGAACTTAGAAGGTTCAAAATGTCCCCAGAAATGAGATTAAAACCAAGCAAGGTTAGGCGTTGTTGCCAAAAAATGGATGTATTCTATTTAATAGTAAAAGAGGCAAAGAGAAGGGAAGAGAAAAGCAAGAGAGAAAGAAAAAGAAGTGTGCGTGGGGGGTGGGGGAACAGGGAGAGGTGACAGGGGTTAAGTGGAAGCATATCACCCATCCGAGGGTCCCAACGACGTCTCGTTGCTCCCCTCCATCCGGTCTGCTGGTGGTGAGGGTCCCCCGCCGCCACGGTGGCCACGCCGCTACATGCTGCCACACCACACGCCGCCACACGCCGAAGAGTGCAGAATTCCATGCATTAATATACACTTCGGGCCAGGTGGGAACGTCCGTGTGCCTCTCTTGCAGGGGCTAGCTGGACACCCTGTCCCTTGCAACACTGAGGGTGTGTTGCGTCATCTCTGGTGCTCTGGTGCAGGGTCTGGGGACCCCTTGGCGGGGGGCGCCTGTGATGGGCCATGTCACCCCCTTCTGCTGTGGATAAGCTTCCTCCCCCCTGGTGAGGACCCCTCAGCTGGGCTCCTCTGCACAGTGGAGGATGGGCAGTCACGGCACCTCTGACCACAGGCTTTTCCCACATACCCAGAGCCTCTCCTCCCTCCACGCCTTGGTGCGAGGGTCTGTGCGAGCCTGGCAGCTGATAGCCCTGGGGCTGTGGTCCTCATCCTGGAGGTGTTAAGCCTGTGCTCAGTGAATGGCCCCAGCCCTGAGCTGTTACTTTGTCTTCTCTTCATCAGCGAGCAGTGTCAGGCCTCAGTCAGGGCCCCATCCAGGGTGCAGTAGTCTTCTCTGCAGCTTTTGTAATACAGTTTTAAAAGTCCTTCACGAACATGTTTAAGTCAGAAAAGAGAGTATTTCAGTCTCTGACACCATGGTTCTAAAGTTTCCTGTTCCTAGAGTTAAGTTGTTAAGTTGTGCCTGCAGCATACCACTTTGAGAGTTTGTATCGCTGGTAATCCCATTTGACAGCTTTTGGATACGATTGTTACATCGCCAATGATACAATGGGATACATCTCTGGCTGAAAGGGCCTCGGCCTGTTGGGCCCTGTTTGTAACCCTGTCTCCAAGGGCCCTGCAGACAGGATGACAGATGCTGCTTTCATATTTAAAAAAAAAAAGGGGGAATTATTGTGGTGGCCAGCAGCTGGCCTGAAGGCCTCACAATAAGAATTAATCCCATTTTATAACTCCCTGTTTTATAACTGAAATAATTAAGACAGAACTGAAATTATAGGAGTACCCTGACCGGTAGGTTATGCCGTCTGACCAGCGCGGACCGTTGGAGAGCAGGCCCAGGCCGCTGGGGACGCAAGCAGCGGTGGCCTGGATGGCCGGGTGGCAACTGGTTCAGCCCATAGGGATCGACCGCGCGCACCTTTCGCTAAGGAAAGGACGACTCCATAAAAGTTGGCTGCTGTGCACGAAGCCAGTGTGTCTTGTCGCTTGCCTGTCTCCGAAACTGCGACACTTAGCCACTGCAATATTTCTTTCTTTCTTTTTCTTGCAAGTTGTGCTGATTGTCTCTTGCCCGTCACTGGACAGCCCTGAGAAGAGCCTGGTTCTCAGCTCCCTCGCCCTGCCGGCCAAATTCCTCCTAAGGCAGCCCAGGCAATCTTTGCCCTGCGTCGCTGCAAGTGCACCTTGCTGTCTCACGTCCATCTTGTCAAGCGTGACCCCCCAATGGTTTTCCGCGAAGCTGCTGTTCCTTTGAGCAGCGCACAGCCTGAATTGGTGCATGGGGGAAGGGAAGGGAAGGGAAGGGAAGGGAAGGGAAGGGAAGGGAAGGGAAGGGAAGGGAAGGGAAGGGAAGGGAAGGGAAGGGAAGGGAAGGGAAGGGAAGGGAAGGGAAGGGAAGGGAAGGGAAGGGAAGGGAAGGGAAGGGAAGGGAAGGGAAGGGAAGGGAAGGGAAGGGAAGGGAAGGGAAGGGAAGGGAAGGGAAGGGAAGGGAAGGGAAGGGAAGGGAAGGGAAGGGAAGGGAAGGAAGCACGGCAGGTTCTCTGTCCACCACTCCCCTTTAGGGCGGCTGTGTGGTTACCGTGCTCCTCCATTATGGGGGCACTTGGGGGGGAGGGGGGAGGGTCACCATCCTCCTCTCCCCTATGGGGAAGGCCTGGGTGTCTCCGTTCTCCTCTCCCCTGTGGGGGACTGTAGCGGGTTGAGTTCGAAACCGGGCAGAAAACACCAATTAAATGTAGTGGTTTTGGTTCAAAATATTCATTACTTACTTATTTTCCTTCTGTGAGATAAGAATTAGGAGAAAAGCAAAGCAGGCACAAACCTTAAACAGTTGCAGTACAATGAAAGAGTTTTATTACTAATAGAATTAAAAGTAAAGAGACAATAACAAAACAAAATTAAAGCAAATTCCCCCCCCCTCCCCCCCCCCCCCCAGCACTTCTCTCCTTTTACCTAGCTCACACAAGGGGTAACAGAACATGGGATGTTAGTCAGTGTTCCAGTTCTTGAAAAGTCTCTCTCTTATGCTTAAGGGAAAAAAAAGGTTTTTCCTTCAGTTGCACGTGGTTCCCAAACTGCCACCAACAGCAGATCCGCCCGGAAACAAACAATCTGCTGTGTGTAGAACATCTCTCCCATGAAAAATCTCACAGTTCCTTCACACTGCAAAACATGGGCCATCACATGGGGTTATTCATCTTTTTAAGGATAAGTTCTTTTGGCCTGCACACAAAGGCTCTTCTTCGCCACAAGTCTCTAGCAGCCTCTTACTACTATATAGCCTGGCATCGGCATTCTTCACAATCTTCACAGGCACACGAAGATACTCCATCCCCCCATGTTCTTCA
This sequence comes from Coloeus monedula, assembly GCF_965178545.1. Taxonomy (NCBI): domain Eukaryota; kingdom Metazoa; phylum Chordata; class Aves; order Passeriformes; family Corvidae; genus Coloeus; species Coloeus monedula. The sequence continues at coordinate 29,056 of NW_028120550.1, forward strand.
AATGGATTAAAGAGACAAACAGTTTGTGGTATTACACTTTCTTACCACGGCATGCAAGAAGGTTTCTTTTAAGCTGCGCGCCAGAATCGCGGCACCGCCCTCTTTTCTCCTGTCGCCATTTCCAGCTCCGTCCCACGGGACTCACTTCTCTTTCTCTCTGACTCTGACGCCGCCATGTTGAAGGCTGTTCTTGTTCGGCCTTTACGGTGGGGAAAAGCCTCGCTCCCTTTGTGCTGCTGGCTGCGTGGTGTCTTCTTCAGTTCAGCACGAAGTGTGCTGGCTGCAGACAGGAGGCTCTGCCGGCTCCCGTTGACTCCGCCGGCTCCGCATGGAGAGGAGAGGGACCCGCCGGTCCCAAGAAGCCGTGCTGGATGGGTTTAGCTGTGAGCAGTCCATGGCTGGTTTTAGCTGCCTGTGGCTCTGAGGCAGTCCCCCCCCAGCCACCCAGGGTCCGTGCCGCAGCATTGGGAAAGGGGGAAAGGGGCAGTGGCCCCGGCCCGGCCCGGCGGGGCCGGGAGGCTCCGAGCTGCCCCCACCTCCCAGCAAGCGAGCTCCGACCAAAAAGGGGAAGTCCCGCCTTTCTGTGCGGTTTAAATATGTAAATTGTGAGAAGCGTAATTGGTCTTAAAGACTGTCCATCAACTCAGGGTCAACCCAATACAGGGACCAGGGAACCTTCATCCGCTCTCCCCTTTCGCATGGCTTGGGGGTCTCCGCCTTCCTCCCATTTTGGATGGGGAGTGGGGAGGGAGGACTATGGGGGTCCCTAACTTTGGCCGAGGGGTGGGAGATTCTCCGTCCTCCTCTCTTTTGCGGGGGCCGGAGGCTTTGCCATCCTCATCTCGCCTTTGCGGTTGCAAGGAGGTCTCATCCTCCTCTCGCCTAGGGAGAGGGCTCAGGGCTCTCCATGCTCCTTTGCCCTGTCGGGGACCAGGGGACCTCTGTCTTCGTCTCCCCTGTGGCAAGGCCAACCTTATCTCTGTCCTCCTGTCTCGTGGGGAGGGCCGGGGCTTTGTCATTTGGTTTCATTTTCAGCACTTTCATCATTTTCATCAAGTGACTCATTGAGATAGCAAATACCAGTCAAAGCACTTCATGCATGGTTAAGTTTGAGATATGCCAATTTTTTAATGTGTTTATTTATTTTTAGGGGGGGGTGCTCGAGGGGTCTGCATCCCTCTCGCCCCAGGGGATGCTTGGCAGGGACCCTGGGCTGGGGAGGAATGTCCCTGTCCCTCTCACCCCGCAGGATGATCGGGAGTTTGTCCACCCTACTTGCTTTTGCCGAGCCGGGGTTGGTCTCTGTCCCCCTGCGCTTCTGGGGGGGCCCTCTCTGTCCGTCTCCCTCCAATTTCTGCCGGCGTTGTGTCTGTGCCCCTCTGATTTGGGGGGGCAGGGGATAGTGGCTGCCCCCATGCCACTTTTGGGGTGGCCGGCACGGCCTCTCTTTCTTTCTTAGATTTTGGGGGAGCGGAGCGGAAGGCGGGCGGCGCAGGCTCTCCGACCCCCTCCGATTTTGGGGTGCCGGCACGGCCTCCATCCTCCTCTGATTGTGGGGGGGTGGGGGTAGTCTCTGCCCCCCTCCGATTTTGTGGGCGCGGCACTGCGACCATCCTCGCAGCTCCCGGCCCTTCTCTGTCCTACTTACCACTGCCGGGCCGGGGCTGCTGTCTGTCCCCCTCCGAGTTGGGGGGCCGAAGCGGGCTCCATCCCCCTCCTATTTTGGGGGGCCCGGCACTCTCTCCTTCCCGCTCTGATTAGGGGGTGCGGGGGTGCTCTCCAATCCCCTCCGATTTGGGGGGGAGCGGCTCTTCGTTCCCCTTTAATTCGGGGCTGTCGGCGTGGCCTCAGTCCCCCTCCGATTCGGGGCGGCCGGCGCAGGGACCCGGCGGCCAGAAGGGGCTCCCCGGCTGTGAGACAGACGGGGCAGCGGGAAGAGCTGCCCGCAGCCTTTGAGCTGCGAAGAACAGCGGGATAGCCGAACTTGGTCCGGACCTTCCCTTCTATTTTTTTTTTTTTTTTTTTTTGGGGTGGGCCTCTCGGCCCTTACTTTCTTTTACCTTTGGTGGGCTGCGGGTGGTGTCCGAACTCTTCTGATTTTGTCCCTCGTTGCCCCGGCGCTGCTGGCGCCCTACCTTTGCCGAGCCGGGGTTGCTGTCCCTCGTTGCCCCGGCGCTGCTTGAGCCCTACCTTTGCCGAGCCGGGGTTGCTGTCCCTCGTTGCCCCGGCGCTGCTTGAGCCCTACCTTTGCCGAGCCGGGGTTGCTGTCCCTCGTTGCCCCGGCGCTGCTTGAGCCCTACCTTTGCCGAGCCGGGGTTGCTGTCCCTCGTTGCCCCGGCGCTGCTTGAGCCCTACCTTTGCCGAGCCGGGGGTGCTGGCGCTGCCCCTCCCATTTGGAGGGGCCGGCGCAACTACCCGAGAAGGGCGGCGGCGAGAAAAGGCGCAACGGCGGCGAGAAGCGGCGCATCCCATCTCCCTCCCGGCCACCCCCACACACCCGCCCCGGCCCGGGGCTCCAGGGCCGCGGCGCTGAGGGCCGGGCCGCTCCCGGGGCTCCGGCCCCGGGGCTTCTGCTCCTCTTCCGCTCCTCTGCTCCTCTGCTCCGCTGCTGCCACCTCCGCGCCGAGACCGCAACTGAGGCCCCGCCGCCGCCGCTGCCGCCTTATATAGGCAGCCTAAGCCCCGCCCCCTGGGCGGCAGCCAATGGGAATCGAGCGCCGAGGTTCCACCTTGTGAGGAAACAGTGAGGGGCGGGGCCAGAACGCAGCGGAGCGGTCTGATTGGTCGAGAGGTGGCAGGTCAATGACATCACACCCCGGGCATTACCAAAGCTCAGCAAAAATGAAACCCTATAAAATAGAAAAATTAAATAAAAAACGCCACCGGAGTGTGGCATTCAGCAGTGGCCGCTCTTGACTTGGGCCGGGTGCACCAGGGGATTTCTCCTCCGAAATATCTTGCCTGCCCAGAGCACCAAAGCTCCTGTTCACACGCGGTGGTTTGCATCCTTTTGCCTTGATATCACTCGTTTCAACGCTGCCCTTAACTCCCCGCTGGACGCTGCAAAGAGCGGTCTCAGAGCTCCGACAGCCCTCGGCTCTTGAGTGCTTATTCGGAAGCGTTGTCACCCAAGGAGAACCTCACGGAACCGAGCGTCCGTTGTGACACAGCGGGGCCTCGACAAAGCAAATATCAGCCAAGGCATTTCGTGTGCTGTTAAGTTTGATTTCTGCCACTTTTATTGTGTTCAGGCGCCCGGGGGACGCTCGAGGGGTCTCCGTCCCTCTCGCCCCGGCAAATGTGTCTGGGGGCTGGGGGCCAGGGGGGCTCCGTCCCTCTCAGCCCCGGGGGTGACCGCCCCCAGCATCCCCTGGCGTGACAGGGACGGAGATCCCCCCACTCCCAATCGTTCCCCAACAGGAGAGGCCTGAAGACCCCCCAGGACCCCCCAGGACTCCCCAGGATGGAGAGGAACGGAGACAGTCCCGGGCCATCCGTGCTCCTCACCCCAGCTGAGGCCGGGGGGGCTCCAGCCTCCTCTCCCATGCGCGGAGGGTGGGGGCTTTGGGATTTGTTTGCATTGCAAGCGTCTCGCTGGGAAAGCAAAGATCAGTCAAGGCATTTGATGCGATTTTTGCCAATTTCATTTTCTTTTACTTTTGGCGGGCTGTGGGTGCTGTCCAAACTCTTCCGATTTGGTCCCTCATTGCCCCGGCGCTGCTGGGGCCCTACCTTTGCCCCCGGAAAGTGCTGCCACCAAACCAAACGGGGGAGGTGTCCCACCCGGCCGCGCTGCGTTAAACAAGTGTCCTCCAGCCCCTCCGTGCCCTGCCGCCCACAGCTGCAGAGCAGCGCTTAGCACTGGCCACCGCAGGACCATGTCCAGCTGCTGCCAAGTCTCTGGCCACTGCTGAGCTGCTACTAGCAGGCATTCTGTGACCATGCCGGACAGTGCTGGCCACAAAGTTTCTGTGGAAACAGAGCGTCCTGCAGCTGTATCGAACGCGCCTGCACAGCCATCACAAAAACGCTCGCCCAAGACAGACACGCTATCAGAGGCGGCCGATCCACGCTTAAGTGTCATGCCTGGAAAGAACGGTGGACCAGGAAGTCCTAATGTCGCCGCTGCCGCAGCAGCAGCAGCAGCAGCAGCAGCAGCAGCAGCAGCAGCAGACACGCGGCTATTACCGGAGCTGGAGCTGTCCCCAGGATGTATAGCAACAAAGGACGCGAGAGAGACCAGAAGAGAGACCCAGGGCCATCGCTCCCCTTCGGAACACCGCAACATCGTCACCGTCGCTACCCTGCTGACCGCCCCGCCTGGGCAGCACCACAACCAGACGCACTTGCACAAGCAAAAGCCTCGCATGCCTTCTTCCATCAAGGTGTTTGAGCTCTAAGTTTCCCATGTGTTACAATCCGGTTTAGACCCAGGAAAGCAAAGCAAGCTAAGTCTCTGAGCATAAACCAGAAAGAACTTAGAAGGTTCAAAATGTCCCCAGAAATGAGATTAAAACCAAGCAAGGTTAGGCGTTGTTGCCAAAAAATGGATGTATTCTATTTAATAGTAAAAGAGGCAAAGAGAAGGGAAGAGAAAAGCAAGAGAGAAAGAAAAAGAAGTGTGCGTGGGGGGTGGGGGAACAGGGAGAGGTGACAGGGGTTAAGTGGAAGCATATCACCCATCCGAGGGTCCCAACGACGTCTCGTTGCTCCCCTCCATCCGGTCTGCTGGTGGTGAGGGTCCCCCGCCGCCACGGTGGCCACGCCGCTACATGCTGCCACACCACACGCCGCCACACGCCGAAGAGTGCAGAATTCCATGCATTAATATACACTTCGGGCCAGGTGGGAACGTCCGTGTGCCTCTCTTGCAGGGGCTAGCTGGACACCCTGTCCCTTGCAACACTGAGGGTGTGTTGCGTCATCTCTGGTGCTCTGGTGCAGGGTCTGGGGACCCCTTGGCGGGGGGCGCCTGTGATGGGCCATGTCACCCCCTTCTGCTGTGGATAAGCTTCCTCCCCCCTGGTGAGGACCCCTCAGCTGGGCTCCTCTGCACAGTGGAGGATGGGCAGTCACGGCACCTCTGACCACAGGCTTTTCCCACATACCCAGAGCCTCTCCTCCCTCCACGCCTTGGTGCGAGGGTCTGTGCGAGCCTGGCAGCTGATAGCCCTGGGGCTGTGGTCCTCATCCTGGAGGTGTTAAGCCTGTGCTCAGTGAATGGCCCCAGCCCTGAGCTGTTACTTTGTCTTCTCTTCATCAGCGAGCAGTGTCAGGCCTCAGTCAGGGCCCCATCCAGGGTGCAGTAGTCTTCTCTGCAGCTTTTGTAATACAGTTTTAAAAGTCCTTCACGAACATGTTTAAGTCAGAAAAGAGAGTATTTCAGTCTCTGACACCATGGTTCTAAAGTTTCCTGTTCCTAGAGTTAAGTTGTTAAGTTGTGCCTGCAGCATACCACTTTGAGAGTTTGTATCGCTGGTAATCCCATTTGACAGCTTTTGGATACGATTGTTACATCGCCAATGATACAATGGGATACATCTCTGGCTGAAAGGGCCTCGGCCTGTTGGGCCCTGTTTGTAACCCTGTCTCCAAGGGCCCTGCAGACAGGATGACAGATGCTGCTTTCATATTTAAAAAAAAAAAGGGGGAATTATTGTGGTGGCCAGCAGCTGGCCTGAAGGCCTCACAATAAGAATTAATCCCATTTTATAACTCCCTGTTTTATAACTGAAATAATTAAGACAGAACTGAAATTATAGGAGTACCCTGACCGGTAGGTTATGCCGTCTGACCAGCGCGGACCGTTGGAGAGCAGGCCCAGGCCGCTGGGGACGCAAGCAGCGGTGGCCTGGATGGCCGGGTGGCAACTGGTTCAGCCCATAGGGATCGACCGCGCGCACCTTTCGCTAAGGAAAGGACGACTCCATAAAAGTTGGCTGCTGTGCACGAAGCCAGTGTGTCTTGTCGCTTGCCTGTCTCCGAAACTGCGACACTTAGCCACTGCAATATTTCTTTCTTTCTTTTTCTTGCAAGTTGTGCTGATTGTCTCTTGCCCATCACTGGACAGCCCTGAGAAGAGCCTGGTTCTCAGCTCCCTCGCCCTGCCGGCCAAATTCCTCCTAAGGCAGCCCAGGCAATCTTTGCCCTGCGTCGCTGCAAGTGCACCTTGCTGTCTCACGTCCATCTTGTCAAGCGTGACCCCCCAATGGTTTTCCGCGAAGCTGCTGTTCCTTTGAGCAGCGCACAGCCTGAATTGGTGCATGGGGGAAGGGAAGGGAAGGGAAGGGAAGGGAAGGGAAGGGAAGGGAAGGGAAGGGAAGGGAAGGGAAGGGAAGGGAAGGGAAGGGAAGGGAAGGGAAGGGAAGGGAAGGGAAGGGAAGGGAAGGGAAGGGAAGGGAAGGGAAGGGAAGGGAAGGGAAGGAAGCACGGCAGGTTCTCTGTCCGCCACTCCCCTTTAGGGCGGCTGTGTGGTTACCGTGCTCCTCCATTATGGGGGCACTTGGGGGGGAGGGGGGAGGGTCACCATCCTCCTCTCCCCTATGGGGAAGGCCTGGGTGTCTCCGTTCTCCTCTCCCCTGTGGGGGACTGTAGCGGGTTGAGTTCGAAACCGGGCAGAAAACACCAATTAAATGTAGTGGTTTTGGTTCAAAATATTCATTACTTACTTATTTTCCTTCTGTGAGATAAGAATTAGGAGAAAAGCAAAGCAGGCACAAACCTTAAACAGTTGCAGTACAATGAAAGAGTTTTATTACTAATAGAATTAAAAGTAAAGAGACAATAACAAAACAAAATTAAAGCAAATCCCCCCCCCCCCCCCGCCTCCAGCACTTCTCTCCTTTTACCTAGCTCACACAAGGGATAACAGAACATGGGATGTTAGTCAGTGTTCCAGTTCTTGAAAAGTCTCTCTCTTATGCTTAAGGGAAAAAAAAGGTTTTTCCTTCAGTTGCACGTGGTTCCCAAACTGCCACCAACAGCAGATCCGCCCGGAAACAAACAATCTGCTGTGTGTAGAACATCTCTCCCATGAAAAATCTCACAGTTCCTTCACACTGCAAAACATGGGCCATCACATGGGGTTATTCATCTTTTTAAGGATAAGTTCTTTTGGCCTGCACACAAAGGCTCTTCTTCGCCACAAGTCTCTAGCAGCCTCTTACTACTATATAGCCTGGCATCGGCATTCTTCACAATCTTCACAGGCACACGAAGATACTCCATCCCCCCATGTTCTTCAAATGGATTAAAGAGACAAACAGTTTGTGGTATTACACTTTCTTACCACGGCATGCAAGAAGGTTTCTTTTAAGCTGCGTGCCAGAATCGCGGCACCGCCCTCTTTTCTCCTGTCGCCATTTCCAGCTCCGTCCCACGGGACTCACTTCTCTTTCTCTCTGACTCTGACGCCGCCATGTTGAAGGCTGTTCTTGTTCGGCCTTTACGGTGGGGAAAAGCCTCGCTCCCTTTGTGCTGCTGGCTGCGTGGTGTCTTCTTCAGTTCAGCACGAAGTGTGCTGGCTGCAGACAGGAGGCTCTGCCGGCTCCCGTTGACTCCGCCGGCTCCGCATGGAGAGGAGAGGGACCCGCCGGTCCCAAGAAGCCGTGCTGGATGGGTTTAGCTGTGAGCAGTCCATGGCTGGTTTTAGCTGCCTGTGGCTCTGAGGCAGTCCCCCCCCAGCCACCCAGGGTCCGTGCCGCAGCATTGGGAAAGGGGGAAAGGGGCAGTGGCCCCGGCCCGGCCCGGCGGGGCCGGGAGGCTCCGAGCTGCCCCCACCTCCCAGCAAGCGAGCTCCGACCAAAAAGGGGAAGTCCCGCCTTTCTGTGCGGTTTAAATATGTAAATTGTGAGAAGCGTAATTGGTCTTAAAGACTGTCCATCAACTCAGGGTCAACCCAATACAGGGACCAGGGAACCTTCATCCGCTCTCCCCTTTCGCATGGCTTGGGGGTCTCCGCCTTCCTCCCATTTTGGATGGGGAGTGGGGAGGGAGGACTATGGGGGTCCCTAACTTTGGCCGAGGGGTGGGAGATTCTCCGTCCTCCTCTCTTTTGCGGGGGCCGGAGGCTTTGCCATCCTCATCTCGCCTTTGCGGTTGCAAGGAGGTCTCATCCTCCTCTCGCCTAGGGAGAGGGCTCAGGGCTCTCCATGCTCCTTTGCCCTGTCGGGGACCAGGGGACCTCTGTCTTCGTCTCCCCTGTGGCAAGGCCAACCTTATCTCTGTCCTCCTGTCTCGTGGGGAGGGCCGGGGCTTTGTGATTTGGTTTCATTTTCAGCACTTTCATCATTTTCATCAAGTGACTCATTGAGATAGCAAATACCAGTCAAAGCACTTCATGCATGGTTAAGTTTGAGATATGCCAATTTTTTAATGTGTTTATTTATTTTTAGGGGGGGGTGCTCGAGGGGTCTGCATCCCTCTCGCCCCAGGGGATGCTTGGCAGGGACCCTGGGCTGGGGAGGAATGTCCCTGTCCCTCTCACCCCGCAGGATGATCGGGAGTTTGTCCACCCTACTTGCTTTTGCTGAGCCGGGGTTGGTCTCTGTCCCCCTGCGCTTCTGGGGGGGCCCTCTCTGTCCGTCTCCCTCCAATTTCTGCCGGCGTTGTGTCTGTGCCCCTCTGATTTGGGGGGGCAGGGGATAGTGGCTGCCCCCATGCCACTTTTGGGGTGGACGGCACGGCCTCTTTCTTTCTTAGATTTTGGGGGAGCGGAGCGGAAGGCGGGCGGCGCAGGCTCTCCGACCCCCTCCGATTTTGGGGTGCCGGCACGGCCTCCATCCTCCTCTGATTGTGGGGGGGTGGGGGTAGTCTCTGCCCCCCTCCGATTTTGTGGGCGCGGCACTGCGACCATCCTCGCAGCTCCCGGCCCTTCTCTGTCCTACTTGCCACTGCCGGGCCGGGGCTGCTGTCTGTCCCCCTCCGAGTTGGGGGGCCGAAGCGGGCTCCATCCCCCTCCTATTTTGGGGGGCCCGGCACTCTCTCCTTCCCGCTCTGATTAGGGGGTGCGGGGGTGCTCTCCAATCCCCTCCGATTTGGGGGGGAGCGGCTCTTCGTTCCCCTTTAATTCGGGGCTGTCGGCGTGGCCTCAGTCCCCCTCCGATTCGGGGCGGCCGGCGCAGGGACCCGGCGGCCAGAAGGGGCTCCCCGGCTGTGAGACAGACGGGGCAGCGGGAAGAGCTGCCCGCAGCCTTTGAGCTGCGAAGAACAGCGGGATAGCCGAACTTGGTCCGGACCTTCCCTTCTATTTTTTTTTTTTTTTTTTTTTGGGGTGGGCCTCTCGGCCCTTACTTTCTTTTACCTTTGGTGGGCTGCGGGTGGTGTCCGAACTCTTCTGATTTTGTCCCTCGTTGCCCCGGCGCTGCTGGCGCCCTACCTTTGCCGAGCCGGGGTTGCTGTCCCTCGTTGCCCCGGCGCTGCTTGAGCCCTACCTTTGCCGAGCCGGGGTTGCTGTCCCTCGTTGCCCCGGCGCTGCTTGAGCCCTACCTTTGCCGAGCCGGGGTTGCTGTCCCTCGTTGCCCCGGCGCTGCTTGAGCCCTACCTTTGCCGAGCCGGGGGTGCTGTCCCTCGTTGCCCCGGCGCTGCTTGAGCCCTACCTTTGCCGAGCCGGGGGTGCTGGCGCTGCCCCTCCCATTTGGAGGGGCCGGCGCAACTACCCGAGAAGGGCGGCGGCGAGAAAAGGCGCAACGGCGGCGAGAAGCGGCGCATCCCATCTCCCTCCCGGCCACCCCCACACACCCGCCCCGGCCCGGGGCTCCAGGGCCGCGGCGCTAAGGGCCGGGCCGCTCCCGGGGCTCCGGCCCCGGGGCTTCTGCTCCTCTTCCGCTCCTCTGCTCCTCTGCTCCGCTGCTGCCACCTCCGCGCCGAGACCGCAACTGAGGCCCCGCCGCCGCCGCTGCCGCCTTATATAGGCAGCCTAAGCCCCGCCCCCTGGGCGGCAGCCAATGGGAATCGAGCGCCGAGGTTCCACCTTGTGAGGAAACAGTGAGGGGCGGGGCCAGAACGTAGCGGAGCGGTCTGATTGGTCGAGAGGTGGCAGGTCAATGACATCACACCCCGGGCATTACCAAAGCTCAGCAAAAATGAAACCCTATAAAATAGAAAAATTAAATAAAAAACGCCACCGGAGTGTGGCATTCAGCAGTGGCCGCTCTTGACTTGGGCCGGGTGCACCAGGGGATTTCTCCTCCGAAATATCTTGCCTGCCCAGAGCACCAAAGCTCCTGTTCACACGCGGTGGTTTGCATCCTTTTGCCTTGATATCACTCGTTTCAACGCTGCCCTTAACTCCCCGCTGGACGCTGCAAAGAGCGGTCTCAGAGCTCCGACAGCCCTCGGCTCTTGAGTGCTTATTCGGAAGCGTTGTCACCCAAGGAGAACCTCACGGAACCGAGCGTCCGTTGTGACACAGCGGGGCCTCGACAAAGCAAATATCAGCCAAGGCATTTCGTGTGCTGTTAAGTTTGATTTCTGCCACTTTTATTGTGTTCAGGCGCCCGGGGGACGCTCGAGGGGTCTCCGTCCCTCTCGCCCCGGCAAATGTGTCTGGGGGCTGGGGGCCAGGGGGGCTCCGTCCCTCTCAGCCCCGGGGGTGACCGCCCCCAGCATCCCCTGGCGTGACAGGGACGGAGATCCCCCCACTCCCAATCGTTCCCCAACAGGAGAGGCCTGAAGACCCCCCAGGACCCCCCAGGACTCCCCAGGATGGAGAGGAACGGAGACAGTCCCGGGCCATCCGTGCTCCTCACCCCAGCTGAGGCCGGGGGGGCTCCAGCCTCCTCTCCCATGCGCGGAGGGTGGGGGCTTTGGGATTTGTTTGCATTGCAAGCGTCTCGCTGGGAAAGCAAAGATCAGTCAAGGCATTTGATGCGATTTTTGCCAATTTCATTTTCTTTTACTTTTGGCGGGCTGTGGGTGCTGTCCAAACTCTTCCGATTTGGTCCCTCGTTGCCCCGGCGCTGCTGGGGCCCTACCTTTGCCCCCGGAAAGTGCTGCCACCAAACCAAACGGGGGAGGTGTCCCACCCGGCCGCGCTGCGTTAAACAAGTGTCCTCCAGCCCCTCCGTGCCCTGCCGCCCACAGCTGCAGAGCAGCGCTTAGCACTGGCCACCGCAGGACCATGTCCAGCTGCTGCCAAGTCTCTGGCCACTGCTGAGCCGCTACTAGCAGGCATTCTGTGACCATGCCGGACAGTGCTGGCCACAAAGTTTCTGTGGAAACAGAGCGTCCTGCAGCTGTATCGAACGCGCCTGCACAGCCATCACAAAAACGCTCGCCCAAGACAGACACGCTATCAGAGGCGGCCGATCCACGCTTAAGTGTCATGCCTGGAAAGAACGGTGGACCAGGAAGTCCTAATGTCGCCGCTGCCGCAGCAGCAGCAGCAGCAGCAGCAGCAGCAGCAGCAGACACGCGGCTATTACCGGAGCTGGAGCTGTCCCCAGGATGTATAGCAACAAAGGACGCGAGAGAGACCAGAAGAGAGACCCAGGGCCATCGCTCCCCTTCGGAACACCGCAACATCGTCACCGTCGCTACACTGCTGACCGCCCCGCCTGGGCAGCACCACAACCAGACGCACTTGCACAAGCAAAAGCCTCGCATGCCTTCTTCCATCAAGGTGTTTGAGCTCTAAGTTTCCCATGTGTTACAATCTGGTTTAGACCCAGGAAAGCAAAGCAAGCTAAGTCTCTGAGCATAAACCAGAAAGAACTTAGAAGGTTCAAAATGTCCCCAGAAATGAGATTAAAACCAAGCAAGGTTAGGTGTTGTTGCCAAAAAATGGATGTATTCTATTTAATAGTAAAAGAGGCAAAGAGAAGGGAAGAGAAAAGCAAGAGAGAAAGAAAAAGAAGTGTGCGTGGGGGGTGGGGGAACAGGGAGAGGTGACAGGGGTTAAGTGGAAGCATATCACCCATCCGAGGGTCCCAACGACGTCTCGTTGCTCCCCTCCATCCGGTCTGCTGGTGGTGAGGGTCCCCCGCCGCCACGGTGGCCACGCCGCTACATGCTGCCACACCACACGCCGCCACACGCCGAAGAGTGCAGAATTCCATGCATTAATATACACTTCGGGCCAGGTGGGAACGTCCGTGTGCCTCTCTTGCAGGGGCTAGCTGGACACCCTGTCCCTTGCAACACTGAGGGTGTGTTGCGTCATCTCTGGTGCTCTGGTGCAGGGTCTGGGGACCCCTTGGCGGGGGGCGCCTGTGATGGGCCATGTCACCCCCTTCTGCTGTGGATAAGCTTCCTCCCCCCTGGTGAGGACCCCTCAGCTGGGCTCCTCTGCACAGTGGAGGATGGGCAGTCACGGCACCTCTGACCACAGGCTTTTCCCACATACCCAGAGCCTCTCCTCCCTCCACGCCTTGGTGCGAGGGTCTGTGCGAGCCTGGCAGCTGATAGCCCTGGGGCTGTGGTCCTCATCCTGGAGGTGTTAAGCCTGTGCTCAGTGAATGGCCCCAGCCCTGAGCTGTTACTTTGTCTTCTCTTCATCAGCGAGCAGTGTCAGGCCTCAGTCAGGGCCCCATCCAGGGTGCAGTAGTCTTCTCTGCAGCTTTTGTAATACAGTTTTAAAAGTCCTTCAAGAACATGTTTAAGTCAGAAAAGAGAGTATTTCAGTCTCTGACACCATGGTTCTAAAGTTTCCTGTTCCTAGAGTTAAGTTGTTAAGTTGTGCCTGCAGCATACCACTTTGAGAGTTTGTATCGCTGGTAATCCCATTTGACAGCTTTTGGATACGATTGTTACATCGCCAATGATACAATGGGATACATCTCTGGCTGAAAGGGCCTCGGCCTGTTGGGCCCTGTTTGTAACCCTGTCTCCAAGGGCCCTGCAGACAGGATGACAGATGCTGCTTTCATATTTTAAAAAAAAAAGGGGGAATTATTGTGGTGGCCAGCAGCTGGCCTGAAGGCCTCACAATAAGAATTAATCCCATTTTATAACTCCCTGTTTTATAACTGAAATAATTAAGACAGAACTGAAATTATAGGAGTACCCTGACCGGTAGGTTATGCCGTCTGACCAGCGCGGACCGTTGGAGAGCAGGCCCAGGCCGCTGGGGACGCAAGCAGCGGTGGCCTGGATGGCCGGGTGGCAACTGGTTCAGCCCATAGGGATCGACCGCGCGCACCTTTCGCTAAGGAAAGGACGACTCCATAAAAGTTGGCTGCTGTGCACGAAGCCAGTGTGTCTTGTCGCTTGCCTGTCTCCGAAACTGCGACACTTAGCCACTGCAATATTTCTTTCTTTCTTTTTCTTGCAAGTTGTGCTGATTGTCTCTTGCCCGTCACTGGACAGCCCTGAGAAGAGCCTGGTTCTCAGCTCCCTCGCCCTGCCGGCCAAATTCCTCCTAAGGCAGCCCAGGCAATCTTTGCCCTGCGTCGCTGCAAGTGCACCTTGCTGTCTCACGTCCATCTTGTCAAGCGTGACCCCCCAATGGTTTTCCGCGAAGCTGCTGTTCCTTTGAGCAGCGCACAGCCTGAATTGGTGCATGGGGGAAGGGAAGGGAAGGGAAGGGAAGGGAAGGGAAGGGAAGGGAAGGGAAGGGAAGGGAAGGGAAGGGAAGGGAAGGGAAGGGAAGGGAAGGGAAGGGAAGGGAAGGGAAGGGAAGGGAAGGGAAGGGAAGGGAAGGGAAGGGAAGGGAAGGGAAGGGAAGGGAAGGGAAGGGAAGGGAAGGGAAGGGAAGGGAAGGAAGCACAGCAGGTTCTCTGTCCACCACTCCCCTTTAGGGCGGCTGTGTGGTTACCGTGCTCCTCCATTATGGGGGCACTTGGGGGGGAGGGGGGAGGGTCACCATCCTCCTCTCCCCTATGGGGAAGGCCTGGGTGTCTCCGTTCTCCTCTCCCCTGTGGGGGACTGTAGCGGGTTGAGTTCGAAACCGGGCAGAAAACACCAATTAAATGTAGTGGTTTTGGTTCAAAATATTCATTACTTACTTATTTTCCTTCTGTGAGATAAGAATTAGGAGAAAAGCAAAGCAGGCACAAACCTTAAACAGTTGCAGTACAATGAAAGAGTTTTATTACTAATAGAATTAAAAGTAAAGAGACAATAACAAAACAAAATTAAAGCAAATTCCCCCCCCCCCCCCCCCCCCCCAGCACTTCTCTCCTTTTACCTAGCTCACACAAGGGGTAACAGAACATGGGATGTTAGTCAGTGTTCCAGTTCTTGAAAAGTCTCTCTCTTATGCTTAAGGGAAAAAAAAGGTTTTTCCTTCAGTTGCACGTGGTTCCCAAACTGCCACCAACAGCAGATCCGCCCGGAAACAAACAATCTGCTGTGTGTAGAACATCTCTCCCATGAAAAATCTCACAGTTCCTTCACACTGCAAAACATGGGCCATCACATGGGGTTATTCATCTTTTTAAGGATAAGTTCTTTTGGCCTGCACACAAAGGCTCTTCTTCGCCACAAGTCTCTAGCAGCCTCTTACTACTATATAGCCTGGCATCGGCATTCTTCACAATCTTCACAGGCACACGAAGATACTCCATCCCCCCATGTTCTTCAAATGGATTAAAGAGACAAACAGTTTGTGGTATTACACTTTCTTACCACGGCATGCAAGAAGGTTTCTTTTAAGCTGCGTGCCAGAATCGCGGCACCGCCCTCTTTTCTCCTGTCGCCATTTCCAGCTCCGTCCCACGGGACTCACTTCTCTTTCTCTCTGACTCTGACGCCGCCATGTTGAAGGCTGTTCTTGTTCGGCCTTTACGGTGGGGAAAAGCCTCGCTCCCTTTGTGCTGCTGGCTGCGTGGTGTCTTCTTCAGTTCAGCACGAAGTGTGCTGGCTGCAGACAGGAGGCTCTGCCGGCTCCCGTTGACTCCGCCGGCTCCGCATGGAGAGGAGAGGGACCCGCCGGTCCCAAGAAGCCGTGCTGGATGGGTTTAGCTGTGAGCAGTCCATGGCTGGTTTTAGCTGCCTGTGGCTCTGAGGCAGTCCCCCCCCAGCCACCCAGGGTCCGTGCCGCAGCATTGGGAAAGGGGGAAAGGGGCAGTGGCCCCGGCCCGGCCCGGCGGGGCCGGGAGGCTCCGAGCTGCCCCCACCTCCCAGCAAGCGAGCTCCGACCAAAAAGGGGAAGTCCCGCCTTTCTGTGCGGTTTAAATATGTAAATTGTGAGAAGCGTAATTGGTCTTAAAGACTGTCCATCAACTCAGGGTCAACCCAATACAGGGACCAGGGAACCTTCATCCGCTCTCCCCTTTCGCATGGCTTGGGGGTCTCCGCCTTCCTCCCATTTTGGATGGGGAGTGGGGAGGGAGGACTATGGGGGTCCCTAACTTTGGCCGAGGGGTGGGAGATTCTCCGTCCTCCTCTCTTTTGCGGGGGCCGGAGGCTTTGCCATCCTCATCTCGCCTTTGCGGTTGCAAGGAGGTCTCATCCTCCTCTCGCCTAGGGAGAGGGCTCAGGGCTCTCCATGCTCCTTTGCCCTGTCGGGGACCAGGGGACCTCTGTCTTCGTCTCCCCTGTGGCAAGGCCAACCTTATCTCTGTCCTCCTGTCTCGTGGGGAGGGCCGGGGCTTTGTCATTTGGTTTCATTTTCAGCACTTTCATCATTTTCATCAAGTGACTCATTGAGATAGCAAATACCAGTCAAAGCACTTCATGCATGGTTAAGTTTGAGATATGCCAATTTTTTAATGTGTTTATTTATTTTTAGGGGGGGGTGCTCGAGGGGTCTGCATCCCTCTCGCCCCAGGGGATGCTTGGCAGGGACCCTGGGCTGGGGAGGAATGTCCCTGTCCCTCTCACCCCGCAGGATGATCGGGAGTTTGTCCACCCTACTTGCTTTTGCTGAGCCGGGGTTGGTCTCTGTCCCCCTGCGCTTCTGGGGGGGCCCTCTCTGTCCGTCTCCCTCCAATTTCTGCCGGCGTTGTGTCTGTGCCCCTCTGATTTGGGGGGGCAGGGGATAGTGGCTGCCCCCATGCCACTTTTGGGGTGGACGGCACGGCCTCTTTCTTTCTTAGATTTTGGGGGAGCGGAGCGGAAGGCGGGCGGCGCAGGCTCTCCGACCCCCTCCGATTTTGGGGTGCCGGCACGGCCTCCATCCTCCTCTGATTGTGGGGGGGTGGGGGTAGTCTCTGCCCCCCTCCGATTTTGTGGGCGCGGCACTGCGACCATCCTCGCAGCTCCCGGCCCTTCTCTGTCCTACTTGCCACTGCCGGGCCGGGGCTGCTGTCTGTCCCCCTCCGAGTTGGGGGGCCGAAGCGGGCTCCATCCCCCTCCTATTTTGGGGGGCCCGGCACTCTCTCCTTCCCGCTCTGATTAGGGGGTGCGGGGGTGCTCTCCAATCCCCTCCGATTTGGGGGGGAGCGGCTCTTCGTTCCCCTTTAATTCGGGGCTGTCGGCGTGGCCTCAGTCCCCCTCCGATTCGGGGCGGCCGGCGCAGGGACCCGGCGGCCAGAAGGGGCTCCCCGGCTGTGAGACAGACGGGGCAGCGGGAAGAGCTGCCCGCAGCCTTTGAGCTGCGAAGAACAGCGGGATAGCCGAACTTGGTCCGGACCTTCCCTTCTATTTTTTTTTTTTTTTTTTTTTGGGGTGGGCCTCTCGGCCCTTACTTTCTTTTACCTTTGGTGGGCTGCGGGTGGTGTCCGAACTCTTCTGATTTTGTCCCTCGTTGCCCCGGCGCTGCTGGCGCCCTACCTTTGCCGAGCCGGGGTTGCTGTCCCTCGTTGCCCCGGCGCTGCTTGAGCCCTACCTTTGCCGAGCCGGGGTTGCTGTCCCTCGTTGCCCCGGCGCTGCTTGAGCCCTACCTTTGCCGAGCCGGGGTTGCTGTCCCTCGTTGCCCCGGCGCTGCTTGAGCCCTACCTTTGCCGAGCCGGGGGTGCTGTCCCTCGTTGCCCCGGCGCTGCTTGAGCCCTACCTTTGCCGAGCCGGGGGTGCTGGCGCTGCCCCTCCCATTTGGAGGGGCCGGCGCAACTACCCGAGAAGGGCGGCGGCGAGAAAAGGCGCAACGGCGGCGAGAAGCGGCGCATCCCATCTCCCTCCCGGCCACCCCCACACACCCGCCCCGGCCCGGGGCTCCAGGGCCGCGGCGCTAAGGGCCGGGCCGCTCCCGGGGCTCCGGCCCCGGGGCTTCTGCTCCTCTTCCGCTCCTCTGCTCCTCTGCTCCGCTGCTGCCACCTCCGCGCCGAGACCGCAACTGAGGCCCCGCCGCCGCCGCTGCCGCCTTATATAGGCAGCCTAAGCCCCGCCCCCTGGGCGGCAGCCAATGGGAATCGAGCGCCGAGGTTCCACCTTGTGAGGAAACAGTGAGGGGCGGGGCCAGAACGTAGCGGAGCGGTCTGATTGGTCGAGAGGTGGCAGGTCAATGACATCACACCCCGGGCATTACCAAAGCTCAGCAAAAATGAAACCCTATAAAATAGAAAAATTAAATAAAAAACGCCACCGGAGTGTGGCATTCAGCAGTGGCCGCTCTTGACTTGGGCCGGGTGCACCAGGGGATTTCTCCTCCGAAATATCTTGCCTGCCCAGAGCACCAAAGCTCCTGTTCACACGCGGTGGTTTGCATCCTTTTGCCTTGATATCACTCGTTTCAACGCTGCCCTTAACTCCCCGCTGGACGCTGCAAAGAGCGGTCTCAGAGCTCCGACAGCCCTCGGCTCTTGAGTGCTTATTCGGAAGCGTTGTCACCCAAGGAGAACCTCACGGAACCGAGCGTCCGTTGTGACACAGCGGGGCCTCGACAAAGCAAATATCAGCCAAGGCATTTCGTGTGCTGTTAAGTTTGATTTCTGCCACTTTTATTGTGTTCAGGCGCCCGGGGGACGCTCGAGGGGTCTCCGTCCCTCTCGCCCCGGCAAATGTGTCTGGGGGCTGGGGGCCAGGGGGGCTCCGTCCCTCTCAGCCCCGGGGGTGACCGCCCCCAGCATCCCCTGGCGTGACAGGGACGGAGATCCCCCCACTCCCAATCGTTCCCCAACAGGAGAGGCCTGAAGACCCCCCAGGACCCCCCAGGACTCCCCAGGATGGAGAGGAACGGAGACAGTCCCGGGCCATCCGTGCTCCTCACCCCAGCTGAGGCCGGGGGGGCTCCAGCCTCCTCTCCCATGCGCGGAGGGTGGGGGCTTTGGGATTTGTTTGCATTGCAAGCGTCTCGCTGGGAAAGCAAAGATCAGTCAAGGCATTTGATGCGATTTTTGCCAATTTCATTTTCTTTTACTTTTGGCGGGCTGTGGGTGCTGTCCAAACTCTTCCGATTTGGTCCCTCGTTGCCCCGGCGCTGCTGGGGCCCTACCTTTGCCCCCGGAAAGTGCTGCCACCAAACCAAACGGGGGAGGTGTCCCACCCGGCCGCGCTGCGTTAAACAAGTGTCCTCCAGCCCCTCCGTGCCCTGCCGCCCACAGCTGCAGAGCAGCGCTTAGCACTGGCCACCGCAGGACCATGTCCAGCTGCTGCCAAGTCTCTGGCCACTGCTGAGCCGCTACTAGCAGGCATTCTGTGACCATGCCGGACAGTGCTGGCCACAAAGTTTCTGTGGAAACAGAGCGTCCTGCAGCTGTATCGAACGCGCCTGCACAGCCATCACAAAAACGCTCGCCCAAGACAGACACGCTATCAGAGGCGGCCGATCCACGCTTAAGTGTCATGCCTGGAAAGAACGGTGGACCAGGAAGTCCTAATGTCGCCGCTGCCGCAGCAGCAGCAGCAGCAGCAGCAGCAGCAGCAGCAGCAGCAGCAGCAGCAGCAGACACGCGGCTATTACCGGAGCTGGAGCTGTCCCCAGGATGTATAGCAACAAAGGACGCGAGAGAGACCAGAAGAGAGACCCAGGGCCATCGCTCCCCTTCGGAACACCGCAACATCGTCACCGTCGCTACCCTGCTGACCGCCCCGCCTGGGCAGCACCACAACCAGACGCACTTGCACAAGCAAAAGCCTCGCATGCCTTCTTCCATCAAGGTGTTTGAGCTCTAAGTTTCCCATGTGTTACAATCCGGTTTAGACCCAGGAAAGCAAAGCAAGCTAAGTCTCTGAGCATAAACCAGAAAGAACTTAGAAGGTTCAAAATGTCCCCAGAAATGAGATTAAAACCAAGCAAGGTTAGGCGTTGTTGCCAAAAAATGGATGTATTCTATTTAATAGTAAAAGAGGCAAAGAGAAGGGAAGAGAAAAGCAAGAGAGAAAGAAAAAGAAGTGTGCGTGGGGGGTGGGGGAACAGGGAGAGGTGACAGGGGTTAAGTGGAAGCATATCACCCATCCGAGGGTCCCAACGACGTCTCGTTGCTCCCCTCCATCCGGTCTGCTGGTGGTGAGGGTCCCCCGCCGCCACGGTGGCCACGCCGCTACATGCTGCCACACCACACGCCGCCACACGCCGAAGAGTGCAGAATTCCATGCATTAATATACACTTCGGGCCAGGTGGGAACGTCCGTGTGCCTCTCTTGCAGGGGCTAGCTGGACACCCTGTCCCTTGCAACACTGAGGGTGTGTTGCGTCATCTCTGGTGCTCTGGTGCAGGGTCTGGGGACCCCTTGGCGGGGGGCGCCTGTGATGGGCCATGTCACCCCCTTCTGCTGTGGATAAGCTTCCTCCCCCCTGGTGAGGACCCCTCAGCTGGGCTCCTCTGCACAGTGGAGGATGGGCAGTCACGGCACCTCTGACCACAGGCTTTTCCCACATACCCAGAGCCTCTCCTCCCTCCACGCCTTGGTGCGAGGGTCTGTGCGAGCCTGGCAGCTGATAGCCCTGGGGCTGTGGTCCTCATCCTGGAGGTGTTAAGCCTGTGCTCAGTGAATGGCCCCAGCCCTGAGCTGTTACTTTGTCTTCTCTTCATCAGCGAGCAGTGTCAGGCCTCAGTCAGGGCCCCATCCAGGGTGCAGTAGTCTTCTCTGCAGCTTTTGTAATACAGTTTTAAAAGTCCTTCACGAACATGTTTAAGTCAGAAAAGAGAGTATTTCAGTCTCTGACACCATGGTTCTAAAGTTTCCTGTTCCTAGAGTTAAGTTGTTAAGTTGTGCCTGCAGCATACCACTTTGAGAGTTTGTATCGCTGGTAATCCCATTTGACAGCTTTTGGATACGATTGTTACATCGCCAATGATACAATGGGATACATCTCTGGCTGAAAGGGCCTCGGCCTGTTGGGCCCTGTTTGTAACCCTGTCTCCAAGGGCCCTGCAGACAGGATGACAGATGCTGCTTTCATATTTAAAAAAAAAAAGGGGGAATTATTGTGGTGGCCAGCAGCTGGCCTGAAGGCCTCACAATAAGAATTAATCCCATTTTATAACTCCCTGTTTTATAACTGAAATAATTAAGACAGAACTGAAATTATAGGAGTACCCTGACCGGTAGGTTATGCCGTCTGACCAGCGCGGACCGTTGGAGAGCAGGCCCAGGCCGCTGGGGACGCAAGCAGCGGTGGCCTGGATGGCCGGGTGGCAACTGGTTCAGCCCATAGGGATCGACCGCGCGCACCTTTCGCTAAGGAAAGGACGACTCCATAAAAGTTGGCTGCTGTGCACGAAGCCAGTGTGTCTTGTCGCTTGCCTGTCTCCGAAACTGCGACACTTAGCCACTGCAATATTTCTTTCTTTCTTTTTCTTGCAAGTTGTGCTGATTGTCTCTTGCCCATCACTGGACAGCCCTGAGAAGAGCCTGGTTCTCAGCTCCCTCGCCCTGCCGGCCAAATTCCTCCTAAGGCAGCCCAGGCAATCTTTGCCCTGCGTCGCTGCAAGTGCACCTTGCTGTCTCACGTCCATCTTGTCAAGCGTGACCCCCCAATGGTTTTCCGCGAAGCTGCTGTTCCTTTGAGCAGCGCACAGCCTGAATTGGTGCATGGGGGAAGGGAAGGGAAGGGAAGGGAAGGGAAGGGAAGGGAAGGGAAGGGAAGGGAAGGGAAGGGAAGGGAAGGGAAGGGAAGGGAAGGGAAGGGAAGGGAAGGGAAGGGAAGGGAAGGGAAGGGAAGGGAAGGGAAGGGAAGGGAAGGGAAGGGAAGGGAAGGGAAGGGAAGGAAGCACGGCAGGTTCTCTGTCCACCACTCCCCTTTAGGGCGGCTGTGTGGTTACCGTGCTCCTCCATTATGGGGGCACTTGGGGGGGAGGGGGGAGGGTCACCATCCTCCTCTCCCCTATGGGGAAGGCCTGGGTGTCTCCGTTCTCCTCTCCCCTGTGGGGGACTGTAGCGGGTTGAGTTCGAAACCGGGCAGAAAACACCAATTAAATGTAGTGGTTTTGGTTCAAAATATTCATTACTTACTTATTTTCCTTCTGTGAGATAAGAATTAGGAGAAAAGCAAAGCAGGCACAAACCTTAAACAGTTGCAGTACAATGAAAGAGTTTTATTACTAATAGAATTAAAAGTAAAGAGACAATAACAAAACAAAATTAAAGCAAATTCCCCCCCCCTCCCCCCCCCCCCCCAGCACTTCTCTCCTTTTACCTAGCTCACACAAGGGGTAACAGAACATGGGATGTTAGTCAGTGTTCCAGTTCTTGAAAAGTCTCTCTCTTATGCTTAAGGGAAAAAAAAGGTTTTTCCTTCAGTTGCACGTGGTTCCCAAACTGCCACCAACAGCAGATCCGCCCGGAAACAAACAATCTGCTGTGTGTAGAACATCTCTCCCATGAAAAATCTCACAGTTCCTTCACACTGCAAAACATGGGCCATCACATGGGGTTATTCATCTTTTTAAGGATAAGTTCTTTTGGCCTGCACACAAAGGCTCTTCTTCGCCACAAGTCTCTAGCAGCCTCTTACTACTATATAGCCTGGCATCGGCATTCTTCACAATCTTCACAGGCACACGAAGATACTCCATCCCCCCATGTTCTTCAAATGGATTAAAGAGACAAACAGTTTGTGGTATTACACTTTCTTACCACGGCATGCAAGAAGGTTTCTTTTAAGCTGCGCGCCAGAATCGCGGCACCGCCCTCTTTTCTCCTGTCGCCATTTCCAGCTCCGTCCCACGGGACTCACTTCTCTTTCTCTCTGACTCTGACGCCGCCATGTTGAAGGCTGTTCTTGTTCGGCCTTTACGGTGGGGAAAAGCCTCGCTCCCTTTGTGCTGCTGGCTGCGTGGTGTCTTCTTCAGTTCAGCACGAAGTGTGCTGGCTGCAGACAGGAGGCTCTGCCGGCTCCCGTTGACTCCGCCGGCTCCGCATGGAGAGGAGAGGGACCCGCCGGTCCCAAGAAGCCGTGCTGGATGGGTTTAGCTGTGAGCAGTCCATGGCTGGTTTTAGCTGCCTGTGGCTCTGAGGCAGTCCCCCCCCAGCCACCCAGGGTCCGTGCCGCAGCATTGGGAAAGGGGGAAAGGGGCAGTGGCCCCGGCCCGGCCCGGCGGGGCCGGGAGGCTCCGAGCTGCCCCCACCTCCCAGCAAGCGAGCTCCGACCAAAAAGGGGAAGTCCCGCCTTTCTGTGCGGTTTAAATATGTAAATTGTGAGAAGCGTAATTGGTCTTAAAGACTGTCCATCAACTCAGGGTCAACCCAATACAGGGACCAGGGAACCTTCATCCGCTCTCCCCTTTCGCATGGCTTGGGGGTCTCCGCCTTCCTCCCATTTTGGATGGGGAGTGGGGAGGGAGGACTATGGGGGTCCCTAACTTTGGCCGAGGGGTGGGAGATTCTCCGTCCTCCTCTCTTTTGCGGGGGCCGGAGGCTTTGCCATCCTCATCTCGCCTTTGCGGTTGCAAGGAGGTCTCATCCTCCTCTCGCCTAGGGAGAGGGCTCAGGGCTCTCCATGCTCCTTTGCCCTGTCGGGGACCAGGGGACCTCTGTCTTCGTCTCCCCTGTGGCAAGGCCAACCTTATCTCTGTCCTCCTGTCTCGTGGGGAGGGCCGGGGCTTTGTCATTTGGTTTCATTTTCAGCACTTTCATCATTTTCATCAAGTGACTCATTGAGATAGCAAATACCAGTCAAAGCACTTCATGCATGGTTAAGTTTGAGATATGCCAATTTTTTAATGTGTTTATTTATTTTTAGGGGGGGGTGCTCGAGGGGTCTGCATCCCTCTCGCCCCAGGGGATGCTTGGCAGGGACCCTGGGCTGGGGAGGAATGTCCCTGTCCCTCTCACCCCGCAGGATGATCGGGAGTTTGTCCACCCTACTTGCTTTTGCCGAGCCGGGGTTGGTCTCTGTCCCCCTGCGCTTCTGGGGGGGCCCTCTCTGTCCGTCTCCCTCCAATTTCTGCCGGCGTTGTGTCTGTGCCCCTCTGATTTGGGGGGGCAGGGGATAGTGGCTGCCCCCATGCCACTTTTGGGGTGGACGGCACGGCCTCTTTCTTTCTTAGATTTTGGGGGAGCGGAGCGGAAGGCGGGCGGCGCAGGCTCTCCGACCCCCTCCGATTTTGGGGTGCCGGCACGGCCTCCATCCTCCTCTGATTGTGGGGGGGTGGGGGTAGTCTCTGCCCCCCTCCGATTTTGTGGGCGCGGCACTGCGACCATCCTCGCAGCTCCCGGCCCTTCTCTGTCCTACTTGCCACTGCCGGGCCGGGGCTGCTGTCTGTCCCCCTCCGAGTTGGGGGGCCGAAGCGGGCTCCATCCCCCTCCTATTTTGGGGGGCCCGGCACTCTCTCCTTCCCGCTCTGATTAGGGGGTGCGGGGGTGCTCTCCAATCCCCTCCGATTTGGGGGGGAGCGGCTCTTCGTTCCCCTTTAATTCGGGGCTGTCGGCGTGGCCTCAGTCCCCCTCCGATTCGGGGCGGCCGGCGCAGGGACCCGGCGGCCAGAAGGGGCTCCCCGGCTGTGAGACAGACGGGGCAGCGGGAAGAGCTGCCCGCAGCCTTTGAGCTGCGAAGAACAGCGGGATAGCCGAACTTGGTCCGGACCTTCCCTTCTATTTTTTTTTTTTTTTTTTTTTGGGGTGGGCCTCTCGGCCCTTACTTTCTTTTACCTTTGGTGGGCTGCGGGTGGTGTCCGAACTCTTCTGATTTTGTCCCTCGTTGCCCCGGCGCTGCTGGCGCCCTACCTTTGCCGAGCCGGGGTTGCTGTCCCTCGTTGCCCCGGCGCTGCTTGAGCCCTACCTTTGCCGAGCCGGGGTTGCTGTCCCTCGTTGCCCCGGCGCTGCTTGAGCCCTACCTTTGCCGAGCCGGGGTTGCTGTCCCTCGTTGCCCCGGCGCTGCTTGAGCCCTACCTTTGCCGAGCCGGGGTTGCTGTCCCTCGTTGCCCCGGCGCTGCTTGAGCCCTACCTTTGCCGAGCCGGGGGTGCTGGCGCTGCCCCTCCCATTTGGAGGGGCCGGCGCAACTACCCGAGAAGGGCGGCGGCGAGAAAAGGCGCAACGGCGGCGAGAAGCGGCGCATCCCATCTCCCTCCCGGCCACCCCCACACACCCGCCCCGGCCCGGGGCTCCAGGGCCGCGGCGCTGAGGGCCGGGCCGCTCCCGGGGCTCCGGCCCCGGGGCTTCTGCTCCTCTTCCGCTCCTCTGCTCCTCTGCTCCGCTGCTGCCACCTCCGCGCCGAGACCGCAACTGAGGCCCCGCCGCCGCCGCTGCCGCCTTATATAGGCAGCCTAAGCCCCGCCCCCTGGGCGGCAGCCAATGGGAATCGAGCGCCGAGGTTCCACCTTGTGAGGAAACAGTGAGGGGCGGGGCCAGAACGCAGCGGAGCGGTCTGATTGGTCGAGAGGTGGCAGGTCAATGACATCACACCCCGGGCATTACCAAAGCTCAGCAAAAATGAAACCCTATAAAATAGAAAAATTAAATAAAAAACGCCACCGGAGTGTGGCATTCAGCAGTGGCCGCTCTTGACTTGGGCCGGGTGCACCAGGGGATTTCTCCTCCGAAATATCTTGCCTGCCCAGAGCACCAAAGCTCCTGTTCACACGCGGTGGTTTGCATCCTTTTGCCTTGATATCACTCGTTTCAACGCTGCCCTTAACTCCCCGCTGGACGCTGCAAAGAGCGGTCTCAGAGCTCCGACAGCCCTCGGCTCTTGAGTGCTTATTCGGAAGCGTTGTCACCCAAGGAGAACCTCACGGAACCGAGCGTCCGTTGTGACACAGCGGGGCCTCGACAAAGCAAATATCAGCCAAGGCATTTCGTGTGCTGTTAAGTTTGATTTCTGCCACTTTTATTGTGTTCAGGCGCCCGGGGGACGCTCGAGGGGTCTCCGTCCCTCTCGCCCCGGCAAATGTGTCTGGGGGCTGGGGGCCAGGGGGGCTCCGTCCCTCTCAGCCCCGGGGGTGACCGCCCCCAGCATCCCCTGGCGTGACAGGGACGGAGATCCCCCCACTCCCAATCGTTCCCCAACAGGAGAGGCCTGAAGACCCCCCAGGACCCCCCAGGACTCCCCAGGATGGAGAGGAACGGAGACAGTCCCGGGCCATCCGTGCTCCTCACCCCAGCTGAGGCCGGGGGGGCTCCAGCCTCCTCTCCCATGCGCGGAGGGTGGGGGCTTTGGGATTTGTTTGCATTGCAAGCGTCTCGCTGGGAAAGCAAAGATCAGTCAAGGCATTTGATGCGATTTTTGCCAATTTCATTTTCTTTTACTTTTGGCGGGCTGTGGGTGCTGTCCAAACTCTTCCGATTTGGTCCCTCATTGCCCCGGCGCTGCTGGGGCCCTACCTTTGCCCCCGGAAAGTGCTGCCACCAAACCAAACGGGGGAGGTGTCCCACCCGGCCGCGCTGCGTTAAACAAGTGTCCTCCAGCCCCTCCGTGCCCTGCCGCCCACAGCTGCAGAGCAGCGCTTAGCACTGGCCACCGCAGGACCATGTCCAGCTGCTGCCAAGTCTCTGGCCACTGCTGAGCTGCTACTAGCAGGCATTCTGTGACCATGCCGGACAGTGCTGGCCACAAAGTTTCTGTGGAAACAGAGCGTCCTGCAGCTGTATCGAACGCGCCTGCACAGCCATCACAAAAACGCTCGCCCAAGACAGACACGCTATCAGAGGCGGCCGATCCACGCTTAAGTGTCATGCCTGGAAAGAACGGTGGACCAGGAAGTCCTAATGTCGCCGCTGCCGCAGCAGCAGCAGCAGCAGCAGCAGCAGCAGCAGCAGCAGCAGACACGCGGCTATTACCGGAGCTGGAGCTGTCCCCAGGATGTATAGCAACAAAGGACGCGAGAGAGACCAGAAGAGAGACCCAGGGCCATCGCTCCCCTTCGGAACACCGCAACATCGTCACCGTCGCTACCCTGCTGACCGCCCCGCCTGGGCAGCACCACAACCAGACGCACTTGCACAAGCAAAAGCCTCGCATGCCTTCTTCCATCAAGGTGTTTGAGCTCTAAGTTTCCCATGTGTTACAATCCGGTTTAGACCCAGGAAAGCAAAGCAAGCTAAGTCTCTGAGCATAAACCAGAAAGAACTTAGAAGGTTCAAAATGTCCCCAGAAATGAGATTAAAACCAAGCAAGGTTAGGCGTTGTTGCCAAAAAATGGATGTATTCTATTTAATAGTAAAAGAGGCAAAGAGAAGGGAAGAGAAAAGCAAGAGAGAAAGAAAAAGAAGTGTGCGTGGGGGGTGGGGGAACAGGGAGAGGTGACAGGGGTTAAGTGGAAGCATATCACCCATCCGAGGGTCCCAACGACGTCTCGTTGCTCCCCTCCATCCGGTCTGCTGGTGGTGAGGGTCCCCCGCCGCCACGGTGGCCACGCCGCTACATGCTGCCACACCACACGCCGCCACACGCCGAAGAGTGCAGAATTCCATGCATTAATATACACTTCGGGCCAGGTGGGAACGTCCGTGTGCCTCTCTTGCAGGGGCTAGCTGGACACCCTGTCCCTTGCAACACTGAGGGTGTGTTGCGTCATCTCTGGTGCTCTGGTGCAGGGTCTGGGGACCCCTTGGCGGGGGGCGCCTGTGATGGGCCATGTCACCCCCTTCTGCTGTGGATAAGCTTCCTCCCCCCTGGTGAGGACCCCTCAGCTGGGCTCCTCTGCACAGTGGAGGATGGGCAGTCACGGCACCTCTGACCACAGGCTTTTCCCACATACCCAGAGCCTCTCCTCCCTCCACGCCTTGGTGCGAGGGTCTGTGCGAGCCTGGCAGCTGATAGCCCTGGGGCTGTGGTCCTCATCCTGGAGGTGTTAAGCCTGTGCTCAGTGAATGGCCCCAGCCCTGAGCTGTTACTTTGTCTTCTCTTCATCAGCGAGCAGTGTCAGGCCTCAGTCAGGGCCCCATCCAGGGTGCAGTAGTCTTCTCTGCAGCTTTTGTAATACAGTTTTAAAAGTCCTTCACGAACATGTTTAAGTCAGAAAAGAGAGTATTTCAGTCTCTGACACCATGGTTCTAAAGTTTCCTGTTCCTAGAGTTAAGTTGTTAAGTTGTGCCTGCAGCATACCACTTTGAGAGTTTGTATCGCTGGTAATCCCATTTGACAGCTTTTGGATACGATTGTTACATCGCCAATGATACAATGGGATACATCTCTGGCTGAAAGGGCCTCGGCCTGTTGGGCCCTGTTTGTAACCCTGTCTCCAAGGGCCCTGCAGACAGGATGACAGATGCTGCTTTCATATTTAAAAAAAAAAAGGGGGAATTATTGTGGTGGCCAGCAGCTGGCCTGAAGGCCTCACAATAAGAATTAATCCCATTTTATAACTCCCTGTTTTATAACTGAAATAATTAAGACAGAACTGAAATTATAGGAGTACCCTGACCGGTAGGTTATGCCGTCTGACCAGCGCGGACCGTTGGAGAGCAGGCCCAGGCCGCTGGGGACGCAAGCAGCGGTGGCCTGGATGGCCGGGTGGCAACTGGTTCAGCCCATAGGGATCGACCGCGCGCACCTTTCGCTAAGGAAAGGACGACTCCATAAAAGTTGGCTGCTGTGCACGAAGCCAGTGTGTCTTGTCGCTTGCCTGTCTCCGAAACTGCGACACTTAGCCACTGCAATATTTCTTTCTTTCTTTTTCTTGCAAGTTGTGCTGATTGTCTCTTGCCCATCACTGGACAGCCCTGAGAAGAGCCTGGTTCTCAGCTCCCTCGCCCTGCCGGCCAAATTCCTCCTAAGGCAGCCCAGGCAATCTTTGCCCTGCGTCGCTGCAAGTGCACCTTGCTGTCTCACGTCCATCTTGTCAAGCGTGACCCCCCAATGGTTTTCCGCGAAGCTGCTGTTCCTTTGAGCAGCGCACAGCCTGAATTGGTGCATGGGGGAAGGGAAGGGAAGGGAAGGGAAGGGAAGGGAAGGGAAGGGAAGGGAAGGGAAGGGAAGGGAAGGGAAGGGAAGGGAAGGGAAGGGAAGGGAAGGGAAGGGAAGGGAAGGGAAGGGAAGGGAAGGGAAGGGAAGGGAAGGGAAGGGAAGGGAAGGGAAGGGAAGGGAAGGGAAGGGAAGGGAAGGAAGCACGGCAGGTTCTCTGTCCGCCACTCCCCTTTAGGGCGGCTGTGTGGTTACCGTGCTCCTCCATTATGGGGGCACTTGGGGGGGAGGGGGGAGGGTCACCATCCTCCTCTCCCCTATGGGGAAGGCCTGGGTGTCTCCGTTCTCCTCTCCCCTGTGGGGGACTGTAGCGGGTTGAGTTCGAAACCGGGCAGAAAACACCAATTAAATGTAGTGGTTTTGGTTCAAAATATTCATTACTTACTTATTTTCCTTCTGTGAGATAAGAATTAGGAGAAAAGCAAAGCAGGCACAAACCTTAAACAGTTGCAGTACAATGAAAGAGTTTTATTACTAATAGAATTAAAAGTAAAGAGACAATAACAAAACAAAATTAAAGCAAATCCCCCCCCCCCCCCCCCCCTCCAGCACTTCTCTCCTTTTACCTAGCTCACACAAGGGATAACAGAACATGGGATGTTAGTCAGTGTTCCAGTTCTTGAAAAGTCTCTCTCTTATGCTTAAGGGAAAAAAAAGGTTTTTCCTTCAGTTGCACGTGGTTCCCAAACTGCCACCAACAGCAGATCCGCCCGGAAACAAACAATCTGCTGTGTGTAGAACATCTCTCCCATGAAAAATCTCACAGTTCCTTCACACTGCAAAACATGGGCCATCACATGGGGTTATTCATCTTTTTAAGGATAAGTTCTTTTGGCCTGCACACAAAGGCTCTTCTTCGCCACAAGTCTCTAGCAGCCTCTTACTACTATATAGCCTGGCATCGGCATTCTTCACAATCTTCACAGGCACACGAAGATACTCCATCCCCCCATGTTCTTCAAATGGATTAAAGAGACAAACAGTTTGTGGTATTACACTTTCTTACCACGGCATGCAAGAAGGTTTCTTTTAAGCTGCGCGCCAGAATCGCGGCACCGCCCTCTTTTCTCCTGTCGCCATTTCCAGCTCCGTCCCACGGGACTCACTTCTCTTTCTCTCTGACTCTGACGCCGCCATGTTGAAGGCTGTTCTTGTTCGGCCTTTACGGTGGGGAAAAGCCTCGCTCCCTTTGTGCTGCTGGCTGCGTGGTGTCTTCTTCAGTTCAGCACGAAGTGTGCTGGCTGCAGACAGGAGGCTCTGCCGGCTCCCGTTGACTCCGCCGGCTCCGCATGGAGAGGAGAGGGACCCGCCGGTCCCAAGAAGCCGTGCTGGATGGGTTTAGCTGTGAGCAGTCCATGGCTGGTTTTAGCTGCCTGTGGCTCTGAGGCAGTCCCCCCCCAGCCACCCAGGGTCCGTGCCGCAGCATTGGGAAAGGGGGAAAGGGGCAGTGGCCCCGGCCCGGCCCGGCGGGGCCGGGAGGCTCCGAGCTGCCCCCACCTCCCAGCAAGCGAGCTCCGACCAAAAAGGGGAAGTCCCGCCTTTCTGTGCGGTTTAAATATGTAAATTGTGAGAAGCGTAATTGGTCTTAAAGACTGTCCATCAACTCAGGGTCAACCCAATACAGGGACCAGGGAACCTTCATCCGCTCTCCCCTTTCGCATGGCTTGGGGGTCTCCGCCTTCCTCCCATTTTGGATGGGGAGTGGGGAGGGAGGACTATGGGGGTCCCTAACTTTGGCCGAGGGGTGGGAGATTCTCCGTCCTCCTCTCTTTTGCGGGGGCCGGAGGCTTTGCCATCCTCATCTCGCCTTTGCGGTTGCAAGGAGGTCTCATCCTCCTCTCGCCTAGGGAGAGGGCTCAGGGCTCTCCATGCTCCTTTGCCCTGTCGGGGACCAGGGGACCTCTGTCTTCGTCTCCCCTGTGGCAAGGCCAACCTTATCTCTGTCCTCCTGTCTCGTGGGGAGGGCCGGGGCTTTGTGATTTGGTTTCATTTTCAGCACTTTCATCATTTTCATCAAGTGACTCATTGAGATAGCAAATACCAGTCAAAGCACTTCATGCATGGTTAAGTTTGAGATATGCCAATTTTTTAATGTGTTTATTTATTTTTAGGGGGGGGTGCTCGAGGGGTCTGCATCCCTCTCGCCCCAGGGGATGCTTGGCAGGGACCCTGGGCTGGGGAGGAATGTCCCTGTCCCTCTCACCCCGCAGGATGATCGGGAGTTTGTCCACCCTACTTGCTTTTGCTGAGCCGGGGTTGGTCTCTGTCCCCCTGCGCTTCTGGGGGGGCCCTCTCTGTCCGTCTCCCTCCAATTTCTGCCGGCGTTGTGTCTGTGCCCCTCTGATTTGGGGGGGCAGGGGATAGTGGCTGCCCCCATGCCACTTTTGGGGTGGACGGCACGGCCTCTTTCTTTCTTAGATTTTGGGGGAGCGGAGCGGAAGGCGGGCGGCGCAGGCTCTCCGACCCCCTCCGATTTTGGGGTGCCGGCACGGCCTCCATCCTCCTCTGATTGTGGGGGGGTGGGGGTAGTCTCTGCCCCCCTCCGATTTTGTGGGCGCGGCACTGCGACCATCCTCGCAGCTCCCGGCCCTTCTCTGTCCTACTTGCCACTGCCGGGCCGGGGCTGCTGTCTGTCCCCCTCCGAGTTGGGGGGCCGAAGCGGGCTCCATCCCCCTCCTATTTTGGGGGGCCCGGCACTCTCTCCTTCCCGCTCTGATTAGGGGGTGCGGGGGTGCTCTCCAATCCCCTCCGATTTGGGGGGGAGCGGCTCTTCGTTCCCCTTTAATTCGGGGCTGTCGGCGTGGCCTCAGTCCCCCTCCGATTCGGGGCGGCCGGCGCAGGGACCCGGCGGCCAGAAGGGGCTCCCCGGCTGTGAGACAGACGGGGCAGCGGGAAGAGCTGCCCGCAGCCTTTGAGCTGCGAAGAACAGCGGGATAGCCGAACTTGGTCCGGACCTTCCCTTCTATTTTTTTTTTTTTTTTTTTTTGGGGTGGGCCTCTCGGCCCTTACTTTCTTTTACCTTTGGTGGGCTGCGGGTGGTGTCCGAACTCTTCTGATTTTGTCCCTCGTTGCCCCGGCGCTGCTGGCGCCCTACCTTTGCCGAGCCGGGGTTGCTGTCCCTCGTTGCCCCGGCGCTGCTTGAGCCCTACCTTTGCCGAGCCGGGGTTGCTGTCCCTCGTTGCCCCGGCGCTGCTTGAGCCCTACCTTTGCCGAGCCGGGGTTGCTGTCCCTCGTTGCCCCGGCGCTGCTTGAGCCCTACCTTTGCCGAGCCGGGGGTGCTGTCCCTCGTTGCCCCGGCGCTGCTTGAGCCCTACCTTTGCCGAGCCGGGGGTGCTGGCGCTGCCCCTCCCATTTGGAGGGGCCGGCGCAACTACCCGAGAAGGGCGGCGGCGAGAAAAGGCGCAACGGCGGCGAGAAGCGGCGCATCCCATCTCCCTCCCGGCCACCCCCACACACCCGCCCCGGCCCGGGGCTCCAGGGCCGCGGCGCTAAGGGCCGGGCCGCTCCCGGGGCTCCGGCCCCGGGGCTTCTGCTCCTCTTCCGCTCCTCTGCTCCTCTGCTCCGCTGCTGCCACCTCCGCGCCGAGACCGCAACTGAGGCCCCGCCGCCGCCGCTGCCGCCTTATATAGGCAGCCTAAGCCCCGCCCCCTGGGCGGCAGCCAATGGGAATCGAGCGCCGAGGTTCCACCTTGTGAGGAAACAGTGAGGGGCGGGGCCAGAACGTAGCGGAGCGGTCTGATTGGTCGAGAGGTGGCAGGTCAATGACATCACACCCCGGGCATTACCAAAGCTCAGCAAAAATGAAACCCTATAAAATAGAAAAATTAAATAAAAAACGCCACCGGAGTGTGGCATTCAGCAGTGGCCGCTCTTGACTTGGGCCGGGTGCACCAGGGGATTTCTCCTCCGAAATATCTTGCCTGCCCAGAGCACCAAAGCTCCTGTTCACACGCGGTGGTTTGCATCCTTTTGCCTTGATATCACTCGTTTCAACGCTGCCCTTAACTCCCCGCTGGACGCTGCAAAGAGCGGTCTCAGAGCTCCGACAGCCCTCGGCTCTTGAGTGCTTATTCGGAAGCGTTGTCACCCAAGGAGAACCTCACGGAACCGAGCGTCCGTTGTGACACAGCGGGGCCTCGACAAAGCAAATATCAGCCAAGGCATTTCGTGTGCTGTTAAGTTTGATTTCTGCCACTTTTATTGTGTTCAGGCGCCCGGGGGACGCTCGAGGGGTCTCCGTCCCTCTCGCCCCGGCAAATGTGTCTGGGGGCTGGGGGCCAGGGGGGCTCCGTCCCTCTCAGCCCCGGGGGTGACCGCCCCCAGCATCCCCTGGCGTGACAGGGACGGAGATCCCCCCACTCCCAATCGTTCCCCAACAGGAGAGGCCTGAAGACCCCCCAGGACCCCCCAGGACTCCCCAGGATGGAGAGGAACGGAGACAGTCCCGGGCCATCCGTGCTCCTCACCCCAGCTGAGGCCGGGGGGGCTCCAGCCTCCTCTCCCATGCGCGGAGGGTGGGGGCTTTGGGATTTGTTTGCATTGCAAGCGTCTCGCTGGGAAAGCAAAGATCAGTCAAGGCATTTGATGCGATTTTTGCCAATTTCATTTTCTTTTACTTTTGGCGGGCTGTGGGTGCTGTCCAAACTCTTCCGATTTGGTCCCTCGTTGCCCCGGCGCTGCTGGGGCCCTACCTTTGCCCCCGGAAAGTGCTGCCACCAAACCAAACGGGGGAGGTGTCCCACCCGGCCGCGCTGCGTTAAACAAGTGTCCTCCAGCCCCTCCGTGCCCTGCCGCCCACAGCTGCAGAGCAGCGCTTAGCACTGGCCACCGCAGGACCATGTCCAGCTGCTGCCAAGTCTCTGGCCACTGCTGAGCCGCTACTAGCAGGCATTCTGTGACCATGCCGGACAGTGCTGGCCACAAAGTTTCTGTGGAAACAGAGCGTCCTGCAGCTGTATCGAACGCGCCTGCACAGCCATCACAAAAACGCTCGCCCAAGACAGACACGCTATCAGAGGCGGCCGATCCACGCTTAAGTGTCATGCCTGGAAAGAACGGTGGACCAGGAAGTCCTAATGTCGCCGCTGCCGCAGCAGCAGCAGCAGCAGCAGCAGCAGCAGCAGCAGACACGCGGCTATTACCGGAGCTGGAGCTGTCCCCAGGATGTATAGCAACAAAGGACGCGAGAGAGACCAGAAGAGAGACCCAGGGCCATCGCTCCCCTTCGGAACACCGCAACATCGTCACCGTCGCTACACTGCTGACCGCCCCGCCTGGGCAGCACCACAACCAGACGCACTTGCACAAGCAAAAGCCTCGCATGCCTTCTTCCATCAAGGTGTTTGAGCTCTAAGTTTCCCATGTGTTACAATCTGGTTTAGACCCAGGAAAGCAAAGCAAGCTAAGTCTCTGAGCATAAACCAGAAAGAACTTAGAAGGTTCAAAATGTCCCCAGAAATGAGATTAAAACCAAGCAAGGTTAGGTGTTGTTGCCAAAAAATGGATGTATTCTATTTAATAGTAAAAGAGGCAAAGAGAAGGGAAGAGAAAAGCAAGAGAGAAAGAAAAAGAAGTGTGCGTGGGGGGTGGGGGAACAGGGAGAGGTGACAGGGGTTAAGTGGAAGCATATCACCCATCCGAGGGTCCCAACGACGTCTCGTTGCTCCCCTCCATCCGGTCTGCTGGTGGTGAGGGTCCCCCGCCGCCACGGTGGCCACGCCGCTACATGCTGCCACACCACACGCCGCCACACGCCGAAGAGTGCAGAATTCCATGCATTAATATACACTTCGGGCCAGGTGGGAACGTCCGTGTGCCTCTCTTGCAGGGGCTAGCTGGACACCCTGTCCCTTGCAACACTGAGGGTGTGTTGCGTCATCTCTGGTGCTCTGGTGCAGGGTCTGGGGACCCCTTGGCGGGGGGCGCCTGTGATGGGCCATGTCACCCCCTTCTGCTGTGGATAAGCTTCCTCCCCCCTGGTGAGGACCCCTCAGCTGGGCTCCTCTGCACAGTGGAGGATGGGCAGTCACGGCACCTCTGACCACAGGCTTTTCCCACATACCCAGAGCCTCTCCTCCCTCCACGCCTTGGTGCGAGGGTCTGTGCGAGCCTGGCAGCTGATAGCCCTGGGGCTGTGGTCCTCATCCTGGAGGTGTTAAGCCTGTGCTCAGTGAATGGCCCCAGCCCTGAGCTGTTACTTTGTCTTCTCTTCATCAGCGAGCAGTGTCAGGCCTCAGTCAGGGCCCCATCCAGGGTGCAGTAGTCTTCTCTGCAGCTTTTGTAATACAGTTTTAAAAGTCCTTCAAGAACATGTTTAAGTCAGAAAAGAGAGTATTTCAGTCTCTGACACCATGGTTCTAAAGTTTCCTGTTCCTAGAGTTAAGTTGTTAAGTTGTGCCTGCAGCATACCACTTTGAGAGTTTGTATCGCTGGTAATCCCATTTGACAGCTTTTGGATACGATTGTTACATCGCCAATGATACAATGGGATACATCTCTGGCTGAAAGGGCCTCGGCCTGTTGGGCCCTGTTTGTAACCCTGTCTCCAAGGGCCCTGCAGACAGGATGACAGATGCTGCTTTCATATTTTAAAAAAAAAAGGGGGAATTATTGTGGTGGCCAGCAGCTGGCCTGAAGGCCTCACAATAAGAATTAATCCCATTTTATAACTCCCTGTTTTATAACTGAAATAATTAAGACAGAACTGAAATTATAGGAGTACCCTGACCGGTAGGTTATGCCGTCTGACCAGCGCGGACCGTTGGAGAGCAGGCCCAGGCCGCTGGGGACGCAAGCAGCGGTGGCCTGGATGGCCGGGTGGCAACTGGTTCAGCCCATAGGGATCGACCGCGCGCACCTTTCGCTAAGGAAAGGACGACTCCATAAAAGTTGGCTGCTGTGCACGAAGCCAGTGTGTCTTGTCGCTTGCCTGTCTCCGAAACTGCGACACTTAGCCACTGCAATATTTCTTTCTTTCTTTTTCTTGCAAGTTGTGCTGATTGTCTCTTGCCCGTCACTGGACAGCCCTGAGAAGAGCCTGGTTCTCAGCTCCCTCGCCCTGCCGGCCAAATTCCTCCTAAGGCAGCCCAGGCAATCTTTGCCCTGCGTCGCTGCAAGTGCACCTTGCTGTCTCACGTCCATCTTGTCAAGCGTGACCCCCCAATGGTTTTCCGCGAAGCTGCTGTTCCTTTGAGCAGCGCACAGCCTGAATTGGTGCATGGGGGAAGGGAAGGGAAGGGAAGGGAAGGGAAGGGAAGGGAAGGGAAGGGAAGGGAAGGGAAGGGAAGGGAAGGGAAGGGAAGGGAAGGGAAGGGAAGGGAAGGGAAGGGAAGGGAAGGGAAGGGAAGGGAAGGGAAGGGAAGGGAAGGGAAGGGAAGGGAAGGGAAGGGAAGGGAAGGGAAGGGAAGGGAAGGGAAGGAAGCACAGCAGGTTCTCTGTCCACCACTCCCCTTTAGGGCGGCTGTGTGGTTACCGTGCTCCTCCATTATGGGGGCACTTGGGGGGGAGGGGGGAGGGTCACCATCCTCCTCTCCCCTATGGGGAAGGCCTGGGTGTCTCCGTTCTCCTCTCCCCTGTGGGGGACTGTAGCGGGTTGAGTTCGAAACCGGGCAGAAAACACCAATTAAATGTAGTGGTTTTGGTTCAAAATATTCATTACTTACTTATTTTCCTTCTGTGAGATAAGAATTAGGAGAAAAGCAAAGCAGGCACAAACCTTAAACAGTTGCAGTACAATGAAAGAGTTTTATTACTAATAGAATTAAAAGTAAAGAGACAATAACAAAACAAAATTAAAGCAAATTCCCCCCCCCCCCCCCCCCCCCCAGCACTTCTCTCCTTTTACCTAGCTCACACAAGGGGTAACAGAACATGGGATGTTAGTCAGTGTTCCAGTTCTTGAAAAGTCTCTCTCTTATGCTTAAGGGAAAAAAAAGGTTTTTCCTTCAGTTGCACGTGGTTCCCAAACTGCCACCAACAGCAGATCCGCCCGGAAACAAACAATCTGCTGTGTGTAGAACATCTCTCCCATGAAAAATCTCACAGTTCCTTCACACTGCAAAACATGGGCCATCACATGGGGTTATTCATCTTTTTAAGGATAAGTTCTTTTGGCCTGCACACAAAGGCTCTTCTTCGCCACAAGTCTCTAGCAGCCTCTTACTACTATATAGCCTGGCATCGGCATTCTTCACAATCTTCACAGGCACACGAAGATACTCCATCCCCCCATGTTCTTCAAATGGATTAAAGAGACAAACAGTTTGTGGTATTACACTTTCTTACCACGGCATGCAAGAAGGTTTCTTTTAAGCTGCGTGCCAGAATCGCGGCACCGCCCTCTTTTCTCCTGTCGCCATTTCCAGCTCCGTCCCACGGGACTCACTTCTCTTTCTCTCTGACTCTGACGCCGCCATGTTGAAGGCTGTTCTTGTTCGGCCTTTACGGTGGGGAAAAGCCTCGCTCCCTTTGTGCTGCTGGCTGCGTGGTGTCTTCTTCAGTTCAGCACGAAGTGTGCTGGCTGCAGACAGGAGGCTCTGCCGGCTCCCGTTGACTCCGCCGGCTCCGCATGGAGAGGAGAGGGACCCGCCGGTCCCAAGAAGCCGTGCTGGATGGGTTTAGCTGTGAGCAGTCCATGGCTGGTTTTAGCTGCCTGTGGCTCTGAGGCAGTCCCCCCCCAGCCACCCAGGGTCCGTGCCGCAGCATTGGGAAAGGGGGAAAGGGGCAGTGGCCCCGGCCCGGCCCGGCGGGGCCGGGAGGCTCCGAGCTGCCCCCACCTCCCAGCAAGCGAGCTCCGACCAAAAAGGGGAAGTCCCGCCTTTCTGTGCGGTTTAAATATGTAAATTGTGAGAAGCGTAATTGGTCTTAAAGACTGTCCATCAACTCAGGGTCAACCCAATACAGGGACCAGGGAACCTTCATCCGCTCTCCCCTTTCGCATGGCTTGGGGGTCTCCGCCTTCCTCCCATTTTGGATGGGGAGTGGGGAGGGAGGACTATGGGGGTCCCTAACTTTGGCCGAGGGGTGGGAGATTCTCCGTCCTCCTCTCTTTTGCGGGGGCCGGAGGCTTTGCCATCCTCATCTCGCCTTTGCGGTTGCAAGGAGGTCTCATCCTCCTCTCGCCTAGGGAGAGGGCTCAGGGCTCTCCATGCTCCTTTGCCCTGTCGGGGACCAGGGGACCTCTGTCTTCGTCTCCCCTGTGGCAAGGCCAACCTTATCTCTGTCCTCCTGTCTCGTGGGGAGGGCCGGGGCTTTGTCATTTGGTTTCATTTTCAGCACTTTCATCATTTTCATCAAGTGACTCATTGAGATAGCAAATACCAGTCAAAGCACTTCATGCATGGTTAAGTTTGAGATATGCCAATTTTTTAATGTGTTTATTTATTTTTAGGGGGGGGTGCTCGAGGGGTCTGCATCCCTCTCGCCCCAGGGGATGCTTGGCAGGGACCCTGGGCTGGGGAGGAATGTCCCTGTCCCTCTCACCCCGCAGGATGATCGGGAGTTTGTCCACCCTACTTGCTTTTGCTGAGCCGGGGTTGGTCTCTGTCCCCCTGCGCTTCTGGGGGGGCCCTCTCTGTCCGTCTCCCTCCAATTTCTGCCGGCGTTGTGTCTGTGCCCCTCTGATTTGGGGGGGCAGGGGATAGTGGCTGCCCCCATGCCACTTTTGGGGTGGACGGCACGGCCTCTTTCTTTCTTAGATTTTGGGGGAGCGGAGCGGAAGGCGGGCGGCGCAGGCTCTCCGACCCCCTCCGATTTTGGGGTGCCGGCACGGCCTCCATCCTCCTCTGATTGTGGGGGGGTGGGGGTAGTCTCTGCCCCCCTCCGATTTTGTGGGCGCGGCACTGCGACCATCCTCGCAGCTCCCGGCCCTTCTCTGTCCTACTTGCCACTGCCGGGCCGGGGCTGCTGTCTGTCCCCCTCCGAGTTGGGGGGCCGAAGCGGGCTCCATCCCCCTCCTATTTTGGGGGGCCCGGCACTCTCTCCTTCCCGCTCTGATTAGGGGGTGCGGGGGTGCTCTCCAATCCCCTCCGATTTGGGGGGGAGCGGCTCTTCGTTCCCCTTTAATTCGGGGCTGTCGGCGTGGCCTCAGTCCCCCTCCGATTCGGGGCGGCCGGCGCAGGGACCCGGCGGCCAGAAGGGGCTCCCCGGCTGTGAGACAGACGGGGCAGCGGGAAGAGCTGCCCGCAGCCTTTGAGCTGCGAAGAACAGCGGGATAGC
The DNA here is from genome assembly GCF_965178545.1 of Coloeus monedula. Lineage (NCBI taxonomy): Eukaryota > Metazoa > Chordata > Aves > Passeriformes > Corvidae > Coloeus > Coloeus monedula. Next base: position 67,374 of record NW_028120550.1, read on the forward strand.
CGAACTTGGTCCGGACCTTCCCTTCTATTTTTTTTTTTTTTTTTTTTTGGGGTGGGCCTCTCGGCCCTTACTTTCTTTTACCTTTGGTGGGCTGCGGGTGGTGTCCGAACTCTTCTGATTTTGTCCCTCGTTGCCCCGGCGCTGCTGGCGCCCTACCTTTGCCGAGCCGGGGTTGCTGTCCCTCGTTGCCCCGGCGCTGCTTGAGCCCTACCTTTGCCGAGCCGGGGTTGCTGTCCCTCGTTGCCCCGGCGCTGCTTGAGCCCTACCTTTGCCGAGCCGGGGTTGCTGTCCCTCGTTGCCCCGGCGCTGCTTGAGCCCTACCTTTGCCGAGCCGGGGGTGCTGTCCCTCGTTGCCCCGGCGCTGCTTGAGCCCTACCTTTGCCGAGCCGGGGGTGCTGGCGCTGCCCCTCCCATTTGGAGGGGCCGGCGCAACTACCCGAGAAGGGCGGCGGCGAGAAAAGGCGCAACGGCGGCGAGAAGCGGCGCATCCCATCTCCCTCCCGGCCACCCCCACACACCCGCCCCGGCCCGGGGCTCCAGGGCCGCGGCGCTAAGGGCCGGGCCGCTCCCGGGGCTCCGGCCCCGGGGCTTCTGCTCCTCTTCCGCTCCTCTGCTCCTCTGCTCCGCTGCTGCCACCTCCGCGCCGAGACCGCAACTGAGGCCCCGCCGCCGCCGCTGCCGCCTTATATAGGCAGCCTAAGCCCCGCCCCCTGGGCGGCAGCCAATGGGAATCGAGCGCCGAGGTTCCACCTTGTGAGGAAACAGTGAGGGGCGGGGCCAGAACGTAGCGGAGCGGTCTGATTGGTCGAGAGGTGGCAGGTCAATGACATCACACCCCGGGCATTACCAAAGCTCAGCAAAAATGAAACCCTATAAAATAGAAAAATTAAATAAAAAACGCCACCGGAGTGTGGCATTCAGCAGTGGCCGCTCTTGACTTGGGCCGGGTGCACCAGGGGATTTCTCCTCCGAAATATCTTGCCTGCCCAGAGCACCAAAGCTCCTGTTCACACGCGGTGGTTTGCATCCTTTTGCCTTGATATCACTCGTTTCAACGCTGCCCTTAACTCCCCGCTGGACGCTGCAAAGAGCGGTCTCAGAGCTCCGACAGCCCTCGGCTCTTGAGTGCTTATTCGGAAGCGTTGTCACCCAAGGAGAACCTCACGGAACCGAGCGTCCGTTGTGACACAGCGGGGCCTCGACAAAGCAAATATCAGCCAAGGCATTTCGTGTGCTGTTAAGTTTGATTTCTGCCACTTTTATTGTGTTCAGGCGCCCGGGGGACGCTCGAGGGGTCTCCGTCCCTCTCGCCCCGGCAAATGTGTCTGGGGGCTGGGGGCCAGGGGGGCTCCGTCCCTCTCAGCCCCGGGGGTGACCGCCCCCAGCATCCCCTGGCGTGACAGGGACGGAGATCCCCCCACTCCCAATCGTTCCCCAACAGGAGAGGCCTGAAGACCCCCCAGGACCCCCCAGGACTCCCCAGGATGGAGAGGAACGGAGACAGTCCCGGGCCATCCGTGCTCCTCACCCCAGCTGAGGCCGGGGGGGCTCCAGCCTCCTCTCCCATGCGCGGAGGGTGGGGGCTTTGGGATTTGTTTGCATTGCAAGCGTCTCGCTGGGAAAGCAAAGATCAGTCAAGGCATTTGATGCGATTTTTGCCAATTTCATTTTCTTTTACTTTTGGCGGGCTGTGGGTGCTGTCCAAACTCTTCCGATTTGGTCCCTCGTTGCCCCGGCGCTGCTGGGGCCCTACCTTTGCCCCCGGAAAGTGCTGCCACCAAACCAAACGGGGGAGGTGTCCCACCCGGCCGCGCTGCGTTAAACAAGTGTCCTCCAGCCCCTCCGTGCCCTGCCGCCCACAGCTGCAGAGCAGCGCTTAGCACTGGCCACCGCAGGACCATGTCCAGCTGCTGCCAAGTCTCTGGCCACTGCTGAGCCGCTACTAGCAGGCATTCTGTGACCATGCCGGACAGTGCTGGCCACAAAGTTTCTGTGGAAACAGAGCGTCCTGCAGCTGTATCGAACGCGCCTGCACAGCCATCACAAAAACGCTCGCCCAAGACAGACACGCTATCAGAGGCGGCCGATCCACGCTTAAGTGTCATGCCTGGAAAGAACGGTGGACCAGGAAGTCCTAATGTCGCCGCTGCCGCAGCAGCAGCAGCAGCAGCAGCAGCAGCAGCAGCAGCAGCAGCAGCAGCAGCAGACACGCGGCTATTACCGGAGCTGGAGCTGTCCCCAGGATGTATAGCAACAAAGGACGCGAGAGAGACCAGAAGAGAGACCCAGGGCCATCGCTCCCCTTCGGAACACCGCAACATCGTCACCGTCGCTACCCTGCTGACCGCCCCGCCTGGGCAGCACCACAACCAGACGCACTTGCACAAGCAAAAGCCTCGCATGCCTTCTTCCATCAAGGTGTTTGAGCTCTAAGTTTCCCATGTGTTACAATCCGGTTTAGACCCAGGAAAGCAAAGCAAGCTAAGTCTCTGAGCATAAACCAGAAAGAACTTAGAAGGTTCAAAATGTCCCCAGAAATGAGATTAAAACCAAGCAAGGTTAGGCGTTGTTGCCAAAAAATGGATGTATTCTATTTAATAGTAAAAGAGGCAAAGAGAAGGGAAGAGAAAAGCAAGAGAGAAAGAAAAAGAAGTGTGCGTGGGGGGTGGGGGAACAGGGAGAGGTGACAGGGGTTAAGTGGAAGCATATCACCCATCCGAGGGTCCCAACGACGTCTCGTTGCTCCCCTCCATCCGGTCTGCTGGTGGTGAGGGTCCCCCGCCGCCACGGTGGCCACGCCGCTACATGCTGCCACACCACACGCCGCCACACGCCGAAGAGTGCAGAATTCCATGCATTAATATACACTTCGGGCCAGGTGGGAACGTCCGTGTGCCTCTCTTGCAGGGGCTAGCTGGACACCCTGTCCCTTGCAACACTGAGGGTGTGTTGCGTCATCTCTGGTGCTCTGGTGCAGGGTCTGGGGACCCCTTGGCGGGGGGCGCCTGTGATGGGCCATGTCACCCCCTTCTGCTGTGGATAAGCTTCCTCCCCCCTGGTGAGGACCCCTCAGCTGGGCTCCTCTGCACAGTGGAGGATGGGCAGTCACGGCACCTCTGACCACAGGCTTTTCCCACATACCCAGAGCCTCTCCTCCCTCCACGCCTTGGTGCGAGGGTCTGTGCGAGCCTGGCAGCTGATAGCCCTGGGGCTGTGGTCCTCATCCTGGAGGTGTTAAGCCTGTGCTCAGTGAATGGCCCCAGCCCTGAGCTGTTACTTTGTCTTCTCTTCATCAGCGAGCAGTGTCAGGCCTCAGTCAGGGCCCCATCCAGGGTGCAGTAGTCTTCTCTGCAGCTTTTGTAATACAGTTTTAAAAGTCCTTCACGAACATGTTTAAGTCAGAAAAGAGAGTATTTCAGTCTCTGACACCATGGTTCTAAAGTTTCCTGTTCCTAGAGTTAAGTTGTTAAGTTGTGCCTGCAGCATACCACTTTGAGAGTTTGTATCGCTGGTAATCCCATTTGACAGCTTTTGGATACGATTGTTACATCGCCAATGATACAATGGGATACATCTCTGGCTGAAAGGGCCTCGGCCTGTTGGGCCCTGTTTGTAACCCTGTCTCCAAGGGCCCTGCAGACAGGATGACAGATGCTGCTTTCATATTTAAAAAAAAAAAGGGGGAATTATTGTGGTGGCCAGCAGCTGGCCTGAAGGCCTCACAATAAGAATTAATCCCATTTTATAACTCCCTGTTTTATAACTGAAATAATTAAGACAGAACTGAAATTATAGGAGTACCCTGACCGGTAGGTTATGCCGTCTGACCAGCGCGGACCGTTGGAGAGCAGGCCCAGGCCGCTGGGGACGCAAGCAGCGGTGGCCTGGATGGCCGGGTGGCAACTGGTTCAGCCCATAGGGATCGACCGCGCGCACCTTTCGCTAAGGAAAGGACGACTCCATAAAAGTTGGCTGCTGTGCACGAAGCCAGTGTGTCTTGTCGCTTGCCTGTCTCCGAAACTGCGACACTTAGCCACTGCAATATTTCTTTCTTTCTTTTTCTTGCAAGTTGTGCTGATTGTCTCTTGCCCATCACTGGACAGCCCTGAGAAGAGCCTGGTTCTCAGCTCCCTCGCCCTGCCGGCCAAATTCCTCCTAAGGCAGCCCAGGCAATCTTTGCCCTGCGTCGCTGCAAGTGCACCTTGCTGTCTCACGTCCATCTTGTCAAGCGTGACCCCCCAATGGTTTTCCGCGAAGCTGCTGTTCCTTTGAGCAGCGCACAGCCTGAATTGGTGCATGGGGGAAGGGAAGGGAAGGGAAGGGAAGGGAAGGGAAGGGAAGGGAAGGGAAGGGAAGGGAAGGGAAGGGAAGGGAAGGGAAGGGAAGGGAAGGGAAGGGAAGGGAAGGGAAGGGAAGGGAAGGGAAGGGAAGGGAAGGGAAGGGAAGGGAAGGGAAGGGAAGGGAAGGGAAGGAAGCACGGCAGGTTCTCTGTCCACCACTCCCCTTTAGGGCGGCTGTGTGGTTACCGTGCTCCTCCATTATGGGGGCACTTGGGGGGGAGGGGGGAGGGTCACCATCCTCCTCTCCCCTATGGGGAAGGCCTGGGTGTCTCCGTTCTCCTCTCCCCTGTGGGGGACTGTAGCGGGTTGAGTTCGAAACCGGGCAGAAAACACCAATTAAATGTAGTGGTTTTGGTTCAAAATATTCATTACTTACTTATTTTCCTTCTGTGAGATAAGAATTAGGAGAAAAGCAAAGCAGGCACAAACCTTAAACAGTTGCAGTACAATGAAAGAGTTTTATTACTAATAGAATTAAAAGTAAAGAGACAATAACAAAACAAAATTAAAGCAAATTCCCCCCCCCTCCCCCCCCCCCCCCAGCACTTCTCTCCTTTTACCTAGCTCACACAAGGGGTAACAGAACATGGGATGTTAGTCAGTGTTCCAGTTCTTGAAAAGTCTCTCTCTTATGCTTAAGGGAAAAAAAAGGTTTTTCCTTCAGTTGCACGTGGTTCCCAAACTGCCACCAACAGCAGATCCGCCCGGAAACAAACAATCTGCTGTGTGTAGAACATCTCTCCCATGAAAAATCTCACAGTTCCTTCACACTGCAAAACATGGGCCATCACATGGGGTTATTCATCTTTTTAAGGATAAGTTCTTTTGGCCTGCACACAAAGGCTCTTCTTCGCCACAAGTCTCTAGCAGCCTCTTACTACTATATAGCCTGGCATCGGCATTCTTCACAATCTTCACAGGCACACGAAGATACTCCATCCCCCCATGTTCTTCAAATGGATTAAAGAGACAAACAGTTTGTGGTATTACACTTTCTTACCACGGCATGCAAGAAGGTTTCTTTTAAGCTGCGCGCCAGAATCGCGGCACCGCCCTCTTTTCTCCTGTCGCCATTTCCAGCTCCGTCCCACGGGACTCACTTCTCTTTCTCTCTGACTCTGACGCCGCCATGTTGAAGGCTGTTCTTGTTCGGCCTTTACGGTGGGGAAAAGCCTCGCTCCCTTTGTGCTGCTGGCTGCGTGGTGTCTTCTTCAGTTCAGCACGAAGTGTGCTGGCTGCAGACAGGAGGCTCTGCCGGCTCCCGTTGACTCCGCCGGCTCCGCATGGAGAGGAGAGGGACCCGCCGGTCCCAAGAAGCCGTGCTGGATGGGTTTAGCTGTGAGCAGTCCATGGCTGGTTTTAGCTGCCTGTGGCTCTGAGGCAGTCCCCCCCCAGCCACCCAGGGTCCGTGCCGCAGCATTGGGAAAGGGGGAAAGGGGCAGTGGCCCCGGCCCGGCCCGGCGGGGCCGGGAGGCTCCGAGCTGCCCCCACCTCCCAGCAAGCGAGCTCCGACCAAAAAGGGGAAGTCCCGCCTTTCTGTGCGGTTTAAATATGTAAATTGTGAGAAGCGTAATTGGTCTTAAAGACTGTCCATCAACTCAGGGTCAACCCAATACAGGGACCAGGGAACCTTCATCCGCTCTCCCCTTTCGCATGGCTTGGGGGTCTCCGCCTTCCTCCCATTTTGGATGGGGAGTGGGGAGGGAGGACTATGGGGGTCCCTAACTTTGGCCGAGGGGTGGGAGATTCTCCGTCCTCCTCTCTTTTGCGGGGGCCGGAGGCTTTGCCATCCTCATCTCGCCTTTGCGGTTGCAAGGAGGTCTCATCCTCCTCTCGCCTAGGGAGAGGGCTCAGGGCTCTCCATGCTCCTTTGCCCTGTCGGGGACCAGGGGACCTCTGTCTTCGTCTCCCCTGTGGCAAGGCCAACCTTATCTCTGTCCTCCTGTCTCGTGGGGAGGGCCGGGGCTTTGTCATTTGGTTTCATTTTCAGCACTTTCATCATTTTCATCAAGTGACTCATTGAGATAGCAAATACCAGTCAAAGCACTTCATGCATGGTTAAGTTTGAGATATGCCAATTTTTTAATGTGTTTATTTATTTTTAGGGGGGGGTGCTCGAGGGGTCTGCATCCCTCTCGCCCCAGGGGATGCTTGGCAGGGACCCTGGGCTGGGGAGGAATGTCCCTGTCCCTCTCACCCCGCAGGATGATCGGGAGTTTGTCCACCCTACTTGCTTTTGCCGAGCCGGGGTTGGTCTCTGTCCCCCTGCGCTTCTGGGGGGGCCCTCTCTGTCCGTCTCCCTCCAATTTCTGCCGGCGTTGTGTCTGTGCCCCTCTGATTTGGGGGGGCAGGGGATAGTGGCTGCCCCCATGCCACTTTTGGGGTGGACGGCACGGCCTCTTTCTTTCTTAGATTTTGGGGGAGCGGAGCGGAAGGCGGGCGGCGCAGGCTCTCCGACCCCCTCCGATTTTGGGGTGCCGGCACGGCCTCCATCCTCCTCTGATTGTGGGGGGGTGGGGGTAGTCTCTGCCCCCCTCCGATTTTGTGGGCGCGGCACTGCGACCATCCTCGCAGCTCCCGGCCCTTCTCTGTCCTACTTGCCACTGCCGGGCCGGGGCTGCTGTCTGTCCCCCTCCGAGTTGGGGGGCCGAAGCGGGCTCCATCCCCCTCCTATTTTGGGGGGCCCGGCACTCTCTCCTTCCCGCTCTGATTAGGGGGTGCGGGGGTGCTCTCCAATCCCCTCCGATTTGGGGGGGAGCGGCTCTTCGTTCCCCTTTAATTCGGGGCTGTCGGCGTGGCCTCAGTCCCCCTCCGATTCGGGGCGGCCGGCGCAGGGACCCGGCGGCCAGAAGGGGCTCCCCGGCTGTGAGACAGACGGGGCAGCGGGAAGAGCTGCCCGCAGCCTTTGAGCTGCGAAGAACAGCGGGATAGCCGAACTTGGTCCGGACCTTCCCTTCTATTTTTTTTTTTTTTTTTTTTTGGGGTGGGCCTCTCGGCCCTTACTTTCTTTTACCTTTGGTGGGCTGCGGGTGGTGTCCGAACTCTTCTGATTTTGTCCCTCGTTGCCCCGGCGCTGCTGGCGCCCTACCTTTGCCGAGCCGGGGTTGCTGTCCCTCGTTGCCCCGGCGCTGCTTGAGCCCTACCTTTGCCGAGCCGGGGTTGCTGTCCCTCGTTGCCCCGGCGCTGCTTGAGCCCTACCTTTGCCGAGCCGGGGTTGCTGTCCCTCGTTGCCCCGGCGCTGCTTGAGCCCTACCTTTGCCGAGCCGGGGTTGCTGTCCCTCGTTGCCCCGGCGCTGCTTGAGCCCTACCTTTGCCGAGCCGGGGGTGCTGGCGCTGCCCCTCCCATTTGGAGGGGCCGGCGCAACTACCCGAGAAGGGCGGCGGCGAGAAAAGGCGCAACGGCGGCGAGAAGCGGCGCATCCCATCTCCCTCCCGGCCACCCCCACACACCCGCCCCGGCCCGGGGCTCCAGGGCCGCGGCGCTGAGGGCCGGGCCGCTCCCGGGGCTCCGGCCCCGGGGCTTCTGCTCCTCTTCCGCTCCTCTGCTCCTCTGCTCCGCTGCTGCCACCTCCGCGCCGAGACCGCAACTGAGGCCCCGCCGCCGCCGCTGCCGCCTTATATAGGCAGCCTAAGCCCCGCCCCCTGGGCGGCAGCCAATGGGAATCGAGCGCCGAGGTTCCACCTTGTGAGGAAACAGTGAGGGGCGGGGCCAGAACGCAGCGGAGCGGTCTGATTGGTCGAGAGGTGGCAGGTCAATGACATCACACCCCGGGCATTACCAAAGCTCAGCAAAAATGAAACCCTATAAAATAGAAAAATTAAATAAAAAACGCCACCGGAGTGTGGCATTCAGCAGTGGCCGCTCTTGACTTGGGCCGGGTGCACCAGGGGATTTCTCCTCCGAAATATCTTGCCTGCCCAGAGCACCAAAGCTCCTGTTCACACGCGGTGGTTTGCATCCTTTTGCCTTGATATCACTCGTTTCAACGCTGCCCTTAACTCCCCGCTGGACGCTGCAAAGAGCGGTCTCAGAGCTCCGACAGCCCTCGGCTCTTGAGTGCTTATTCGGAAGCGTTGTCACCCAAGGAGAACCTCACGGAACCGAGCGTCCGTTGTGACACAGCGGGGCCTCGACAAAGCAAATATCAGCCAAGGCATTTCGTGTGCTGTTAAGTTTGATTTCTGCCACTTTTATTGTGTTCAGGCGCCCGGGGGACGCTCGAGGGGTCTCCGTCCCTCTCGCCCCGGCAAATGTGTCTGGGGGCTGGGGGCCAGGGGGGCTCCGTCCCTCTCAGCCCCGGGGGTGACCGCCCCCAGCATCCCCTGGCGTGACAGGGACGGAGATCCCCCCACTCCCAATCGTTCCCCAACAGGAGAGGCCTGAAGACCCCCCAGGACCCCCCAGGACTCCCCAGGATGGAGAGGAACGGAGACAGTCCCGGGCCATCCGTGCTCCTCACCCCAGCTGAGGCCGGGGGGGCTCCAGCCTCCTCTCCCATGCGCGGAGGGTGGGGGCTTTGGGATTTGTTTGCATTGCAAGCGTCTCGCTGGGAAAGCAAAGATCAGTCAAGGCATTTGATGCGATTTTTGCCAATTTCATTTTCTTTTACTTTTGGCGGGCTGTGGGTGCTGTCCAAACTCTTCCGATTTGGTCCCTCATTGCCCCGGCGCTGCTGGGGCCCTACCTTTGCCCCCGGAAAGTGCTGCCACCAAACCAAACGGGGGAGGTGTCCCACCCGGCCGCGCTGCGTTAAACAAGTGTCCTCCAGCCCCTCCGTGCCCTGCCGCCCACAGCTGCAGAGCAGCGCTTAGCACTGGCCACCGCAGGACCATGTCCAGCTGCTGCCAAGTCTCTGGCCACTGCTGAGCTGCTACTAGCAGGCATTCTGTGACCATGCCGGACAGTGCTGGCCACAAAGTTTCTGTGGAAACAGAGCGTCCTGCAGCTGTATCGAACGCGCCTGCACAGCCATCACAAAAACGCTCGCCCAAGACAGACACGCTATCAGAGGCGGCCGATCCACGCTTAAGTGTCATGCCTGGAAAGAACGGTGGACCAGGAAGTCCTAATGTCGCCGCTGCCGCAGCAGCAGCAGCAGCAGCAGCAGCAGCAGCAGCAGCAGCAGACACGCGGCTATTACCGGAGCTGGAGCTGTCCCCAGGATGTATAGCAACAAAGGACGCGAGAGAGACCAGAAGAGAGACCCAGGGCCATCGCTCCCCTTCGGAACACCGCAACATCGTCACCGTCGCTACCCTGCTGACCGCCCCGCCTGGGCAGCACCACAACCAGACGCACTTGCACAAGCAAAAGCCTCGCATGCCTTCTTCCATCAAGGTGTTTGAGCTCTAAGTTTCCCATGTGTTACAATCCGGTTTAGACCCAGGAAAGCAAAGCAAGCTAAGTCTCTGAGCATAAACCAGAAAGAACTTAGAAGGTTCAAAATGTCCCCAGAAATGAGATTAAAACCAAGCAAGGTTAGGCGTTGTTGCCAAAAAATGGATGTATTCTATTTAATAGTAAAAGAGGCAAAGAGAAGGGAAGAGAAAAGCAAGAGAGAAAGAAAAAGAAGTGTGCGTGGGGGGTGGGGGAACAGGGAGAGGTGACAGGGGTTAAGTGGAAGCATATCACCCATCCGAGGGTCCCAACGACGTCTCGTTGCTCCCCTCCATCCGGTCTGCTGGTGGTGAGGGTCCCCCGCCGCCACGGTGGCCACGCCGCTACATGCTGCCACACCACACGCCGCCACACGCCGAAGAGTGCAGAATTCCATGCATTAATATACACTTCGGGCCAGGTGGGAACGTCCGTGTGCCTCTCTTGCAGGGGCTAGCTGGACACCCTGTCCCTTGCAACACTGAGGGTGTGTTGCGTCATCTCTGGTGCTCTGGTGCAGGGTCTGGGGACCCCTTGGCGGGGGGCGCCTGTGATGGGCCATGTCACCCCCTTCTGCTGTGGATAAGCTTCCTCCCCCCTGGTGAGGACCCCTCAGCTGGGCTCCTCTGCACAGTGGAGGATGGGCAGTCACGGCACCTCTGACCACAGGCTTTTCCCACATACCCAGAGCCTCTCCTCCCTCCACGCCTTGGTGCGAGGGTCTGTGCGAGCCTGGCAGCTGATAGCCCTGGGGCTGTGGTCCTCATCCTGGAGGTGTTAAGCCTGTGCTCAGTGAATGGCCCCAGCCCTGAGCTGTTACTTTGTCTTCTCTTCATCAGCGAGCAGTGTCAGGCCTCAGTCAGGGCCCCATCCAGGGTGCAGTAGTCTTCTCTGCAGCTTTTGTAATACAGTTTTAAAAGTCCTTCACGAACATGTTTAAGTCAGAAAAGAGAGTATTTCAGTCTCTGACACCATGGTTCTAAAGTTTCCTGTTCCTAGAGTTAAGTTGTTAAGTTGTGCCTGCAGCATACCACTTTGAGAGTTTGTATCGCTGGTAATCCCATTTGACAGCTTTTGGATACGATTGTTACATCGCCAATGATACAATGGGATACATCTCTGGCTGAAAGGGCCTCGGCCTGTTGGGCCCTGTTTGTAACCCTGTCTCCAAGGGCCCTGCAGACAGGATGACAGATGCTGCTTTCATATTTAAAAAAAAAAAGGGGGAATTATTGTGGTGGCCAGCAGCTGGCCTGAAGGCCTCACAATAAGAATTAATCCCATTTTATAACTCCCTGTTTTATAACTGAAATAATTAAGACAGAACTGAAATTATAGGAGTACCCTGACCGGTAGGTTATGCCGTCTGACCAGCGCGGACCGTTGGAGAGCAGGCCCAGGCCGCTGGGGACGCAAGCAGCGGTGGCCTGGATGGCCGGGTGGCAACTGGTTCAGCCCATAGGGATCGACCGCGCGCACCTTTCGCTAAGGAAAGGACGACTCCATAAAAGTTGGCTGCTGTGCACGAAGCCAGTGTGTCTTGTCGCTTGCCTGTCTCCGAAACTGCGACACTTAGCCACTGCAATATTTCTTTCTTTCTTTTTCTTGCAAGTTGTGCTGATTGTCTCTTGCCCATCACTGGACAGCCCTGAGAAGAGCCTGGTTCTCAGCTCCCTCGCCCTGCCGGCCAAATTCCTCCTAAGGCAGCCCAGGCAATCTTTGCCCTGCGTCGCTGCAAGTGCACCTTGCTGTCTCACGTCCATCTTGTCAAGCGTGACCCCCCAATGGTTTTCCGCGAAGCTGCTGTTCCTTTGAGCAGCGCACAGCCTGAATTGGTGCATGGGGGAAGGGAAGGGAAGGGAAGGGAAGGGAAGGGAAGGGAAGGGAAGGGAAGGGAAGGGAAGGGAAGGGAAGGGAAGGGAAGGGAAGGGAAGGGAAGGGAAGGGAAGGGAAGGGAAGGGAAGGGAAGGGAAGGGAAGGGAAGGGAAGGGAAGGGAAGGGAAGGGAAGGGAAGGGAAGGGAAGGGAAGGGAAGGGAAGGGAAGGGAAGGGAAGGGAAGGGAAGGGAAGGGAAGGGAAGGGAAGGGAAGGGAAGGGAAGGGAAGGGAAGGGAAGGGAAGGGAAGGGAAGGGAAGGGAAGGAAGCACGGCAGGTTCTCTGTCCACCACTCCCCTTTAGGGCGGCTGTGTGGTTACCGTGCTCCTCCATTATGGGGGCACTTGGGGGGGAGGGGGGAGGGTCACCATCCTCCTCTCCCCTATGGGGAAGGCCTGGGTGTCTCCGTTCTCCTCTCCCCTGTGGGGGACTGTAGCGGGTTGAGTTCGAAACCGGGCAGAAAACACCAATTAAATGTAGTGGTTTTGGTTCAAAATATTCATTACTTACTTATTTTCCTTCTGTGAGATAAGAATTAGGAGAAAAGCAAAGCAGGCACAAACCTTAAACAGTTGCAGTACAATGAAAGAGTTTTATTACTAATAGAATTAAAAGTAAAGAGACAATAACAAAACAAAATTAAAGCAAATTCCCCCCCCCTCCCCCCCCCCCCCCCAGCACTTCTCTCCTTTTACCTAGCTCACACAAGGGGTAACAGAACATGGGATGTTAGTCAGTGTTCCAGTTCTTGAAAAGTCTCTCTCTTATGCTTAAGGGAAAAAAAAGGTTTTTCCTTCAGTTGCACGTGGTTCCCAAACTGCCACCAACAGCAGATCCGCCCGGAAACAAACAATCTGCTGTGTGTAGAACATCTCTCCCATGAAAAATCTCACAGTTCCTTCACACTGCAAAACATGGGCCATCACATGGGGTTATTCATCTTTTTAAGGATAAGTTCTTTTGGCCTGCACACAAAGGCTCTTCTTCGCCACAAGTCTCTAGCAGCCTCTTACTACTATATAGCCTGGCATCGGCATTCTTCACAATCTTCACAGGCACACGAAGATACTCCATCCCCCCATGTTCTTCAAATGGATTAAAGAGACAAACAGTTTGTGGTATTACACTTTCTTACCACGGCATGCAAGAAGGTTTCTTTTAAGCTGCGCGCCAGAATCGCGGCACCGCCCTCTTTTCTCCTGTCGCCATTTCCAGCTCCGTCCCACGGGACTCACTTCTCTTTCTCTCTGACTCTGACGCCGCCATGTTGAAGGCTGTTCTTGTTCGGCCTTTACGGTGGGGAAAAGCCTCGCTCCCTTTGTGCTGCTGGCTGCGTGGTGTCTTCTTCAGTTCAGCACGAAGTGTGCTGGCTGCAGACAGGAGGCTCTGCCGGCTCCCGTTGACTCCGCCGGCTCCGCATGGAGAGGAGAGGGACCCGCCGGTCCCAAGAAGCCGTGCTGGATGGGTTTAGCTGTGAGCAGTCCATGGCTGGTTTTAGCTGCCTGTGGCTCTGAGGCAGTCCCCCCCCAGCCACCCAGGGTCCGTGCCGCAGCATTGGGAAAGGGGGAAAGGGGCAGTGGCCCCGGCCCGGCCCGGCGGGGCCGGGAGGCTCCGAGCTGCCCCCACCTCCCAGCAAGCGAGCTCCGACCAAAAAGGGGAAGTCCCGCCTTTCTGTGCGGTTTAAATATGTAAATTGTGAGAAGCGTAATTGGTCTTAAAGACTGTCCATCAACTCAGGGTCAACCCAATACAGGGACCAGGGAACCTTCATCCGCTCTCCCCTTTCGCATGGCTTGGGGGTCTCCGCCTTCCTCCCATTTTGGATGGGGAGTGGGGAGGGAGGACTATGGGGGTCCCTAACTTTGGCCGAGGGGTGGGAGATTCTCCGTCCTCCTCTCTTTTGCGGGGGCCGGAGGCTTTGCCATCCTCATCTCGCCTTTGCGGTTGCAAGGAGGTCTCATCCTCCTCTCGCCTAGGGAGAGGGCTCAGGGCTCTCCATGCTCCTTTGCCCTGTCGGGGACCAGGGGACCTCTGTCTTCGTCTCCCCTGTGGCAAGGCCAACCTTATCTCTGTCCTCCTGTCTCGTGGGGAGGGCCGGGGCTTTGTGATTTGGTTTCATTTTCAGCACTTTCATCATTTTCATCAAGTGACTCATTGAGATAGCAAATACCAGTCAAAGCACTTCATGCATGGTTAAGTTTGAGATATGCCAATTTTTTAATGTGTTTATTTATTTTTAGGGGGGGGTGCTCGAGGGGTCTGCATCCCTCTCGCCCCAGGGGATGCTTGGCAGGGACCCTGGGCTGGGGAGGAATGTCCCTGTCCCTCTCACCCCGCAGGATGATCGGGAGTTTGTCCACCCTACTTGCTTTTGCCGAGCCGGGGTTGGTCTCTGTCCCCCTGCGCTTCTGGGGGGGCCCTCTCTGTCCGTCTCCCTCCAATTTCTGCCGGCGTTGTGTCTGTGCCCCTCTGATTTGGGGGGGCAGGGGATAGTGGCTGCCCCCATGCCACTTTTGGGGTGGCCGGCACGGCCTCTCTTTCTTTCTTAGATTTTGGGGGAGCGGAGCGGAAGGCGGGCGGCGCAGGCTCTCCGACCCCCTCCGATTTTGGGGTGCCGGCACGGCCTCCATCCTCCTCTGATTGTGGGGGGGTGGGGGTAGTCTCTGCCCCCCTCCGATTTTGTGGGCGCGGCACTGCGACCATCCTCGCAGCTCCCGGCCCTTCTCTGTCCTACTTACCACTGCCGGGCCGGGGCTGCTGTCTGTCCCCCTCCGAGTTGGGGGGCCGAAGCGGGCTCCATCCCCCTCCTATTTTGGGGGGCCCGGCACTCTCTCCTTCCCGCTCTGATTAGGGGGTGCGGGGGTGCTCTCCAATCCCCTCCGATTTGGGGGGGAGCGGCTCTTCGTTCCCCTTTAATTCGGGGCTGTCGGCGTGGCCTCAGTCCCCCTCCGATTCGGGGCGGCCGGCGCAGGGACCCGGCGGCCAGAAGGGGCTCCCCGGCTGTGAGACAGACGGGGCAGCGGGAAGAGCTGCCCGCAGCCTTTGAGCTGCGAAGAACAGCGGGATAGCCGAACTTGGTCCGGACCTTCCCTTCTATTTTTTTTTTTTTTTTTTTTTGGGGTGGGCCTCTCGGCCCTTACTTTCTTTTACCTTTGGTGGGCTGCGGGTGGTGTCCGAACTCTTCTGATTTTGTCCCTCGTTGCCCCGGCGCTGCTGGCGCCCTACCTTTGCCGAGCCGGGGTTGCTGTCCCTCGTTGCCCCGGCGCTGCTTGAGCCCTACCTTTGCCGAGCCGGGGTTGCTGTCCCTCGTTGCCCCGGCGCTGCTTGAGCCCTACCTTTGCCGAGCCGGGGTTGCTGTCCCTCGTTGCCCCGGCGCTGCTTGAGCCCTACCTTTGCCGAGCCGGGGTTGCTGTCCCTCGTTGCCCCGGCGCTGCTTGAGCCCTACCTTTGCCGAGCCGGGGGTGCTGGCGCTGCCCCTCCCATTTGGAGGGGCCGGCGCAACTACCCGAGAAGGGCGGCGGCGAGAAAAGGCGCAACGGCGGCGAGAAGCGGCGCATCCCATCTCCCTCCCGGCCACCCCCACACACCCGCCCCGGCCCGGGGCTCCAGGGCCGCGGCGCTGAGGGCCGGGCCGCTCCCGGGGCTCCGGCCCCGGGGCTTCTGCTCCTCTTCCGCTCCTCTGCTCCTCTGCTCCGCTGCTGCCACCTCCGCGCCGAGACCGCAACTGAGGCCCCGCCGCCGCCGCTGCCGCCTTATATAGGCAGCCTAAGCCCCGCCCCCTGGGCGGCAGCCAATGGGAATCGAGCGCCGAGGTTCCACCTTGTGAGGAAACAGTGAGGGGCGGGGCCAGAACGCAGCGGAGCGGTCTGATTGGTCGAGAGGTGGCAGGTCAATGACATCACACCCCGGGCATTACCAAAGCTCAGCAAAAATGAAACCCTATAAAATAGAAAAATTAAATAAAAAACGCCACCGGAGTGTGGCATTCAGCAGTGGCCGCTCTTGACTTGGGCCGGGTGCACCAGGGGATTTCTCCTCCGAAATATCTTGCCTGCCCAGAGCACCAAAGCTCCTGTTCACACGCGGTGGTTTGCATCCTTTTGCCTTGATATCACTCGTTTCAACGCTGCCCTTAACTCCCCGCTGGACGCTGCAAAGAGCGGTCTCAGAGCTCCGACAGCCCTCGGCTCTTGAGTGCTTATTCGGAAGCGTTGTCACCCAAGGAGAACCTCACGGAACCGAGCGTCCGTTGTGACACAGCGGGGCCTCGACAAAGCAAATATCAGCCAAGGCATTTCGTGTGCTGTTAAGTTTGATTTCTGCCACTTTTATTGTGTTCAGGCGCCCGGGGGACGCTCGAGGGGTCTCCGTCCCTCTCGCCCCGGCAAATGTGTCTGGGGGCTGGGGGCCAGGGGGGCTCCGTCCCTCTCAGCCCCGGGGGTGACCGCCCCCAGCATCCCCTGGCGTGACAGGGACGGAGATCCCCCCACTCCCAATCGTTCCCCAACAGGAGAGGCCTGAAGACCCCCCAGGACCCCCCAGGACTCCCCAGGATGGAGAGGAACGGAGACAGTCCCGGGCCATCCGTGCTCCTCACCCCAGCTGAGGCCGGGGGGGCTCCAGCCTCCTCTCCCATGCGCGGAGGGTGGGGGCTTTGGGATTTGTTTGCATTGCAAGCGTCTCGCTGGGAAAGCAAAGATCAGTCAAGGCATTTGATGCGATTTTTGCCAATTTCATTTTCTTTTACTTTTGGCGGGCTGTGGGTGCTGTCCAAACTCTTCCGATTTGGTCCCTCGTTGCCCCGGCGCTGCTGGGGCCCTACCTTTGCCCCCGGAAAGTGCTGCCACCAAACCAAACGGGGGAGGTGTCCCACCCGGCCGCGCTGCGTTAAACAAGTGTCCTCCAGCCCCTCCGTGCCCTGCCGCCCACAGCTGCAGAGCAGCGCTTAGCACTGGCCACCGCAGGACCATGTCCAGCTGCTGCCAAGTCTCTGGCCACTGCTGAGCCGCTACTAGCAGGCATTCTGTGACCATGCCGGACAGTGCTGGCCACAAAGTTTCTGTGGAAACAGAGCGTCCTGCAGCTGTATCGAACGCGCCTGCACAGCCATCACAAAAACGCTCGCCCAAGACAGACACGCTATCAGAGGCGGCCGATCCACGCTTAAGTGTCATGCCTGGAAAGAACGGTGGACCAGGAAGTCCTAATGTCGCCGCTGCCGCAGCAGCAGCAGCAGCAGCAGCAGCAGCAGCAGCAGCAGCAGCAGCAGCAGCAGACACGCGGCTATTACCGGAGCTGGAGCTGTCCCCAGGATGTATAGCAACAAAGGACGCGAGAGAGACCAGAAGAGAGACCCAGGGCCATCGCTCCCCTTCGGAACACCGCAACATCGTCACCGTCGCTACCCTGCTGACCGCCCCGCCTGGGCAGCACCACAACCAGACGCACTTGCACAAGCAAAAGCCTCGCATGCCTTCTTCCATCAAGGTGTTTGAGCTCTAAGTTTCCCATGTGTTACAATCCGGTTTAGACCCAGGAAAGCAAAGCAAGCTAAGTCTCTGAGCATAAACCAGAAAGAACTTAGAAGGTTCAAAATGTCCCCAGAAATGAGATTAAAACCAAGCAAGGTTAGGCGTTGTTGCCAAAAAATGGATGTATTCTATTTAATAGTAAAAGAGGCAAAGAGAAGGGAAGAGAAAAGCAAGAGAGAAAGAAAAAGAAGTGTGCGTGGGGGGTGGGGGAACAGGGAGAGGTGACAGGGGTTAAGTGGAAGCATATCACCCATCCGAGGGTCCCAACGACGTCTCGTTGCTCCCCTCCATCCGGTCTGCTGGTGGTGAGGGTCCCCCGCCGCCACGGTGGCCACGCCGCTACATGCTGCCACACCACACGCCGCCACACGCCGAAGAGTGCAGAATTCCATGCATTAATATACACTTCGGGCCAGGTGGGAACGTCCGTGTGCCTCTCTTGCAGGGGCTAGCTGGACACCCTGTCCCTTGCAACACTGAGGGTGTGTTGCGTCATCTCTGGTGCTCTGGTGCAGGGTCTGGGGACCCCTTGGCGGGGGGCGCCTGTGATGGGCCATGTCACCCCCTTCTGCTGTGGATAAGCTTCCTCCCCCCTGGTGAGGACCCCTCAGCTGGGCTCCTCTGCACAGTGGAGGATGGGCAGTCACGGCACCTCTGACCACAGGCTTTTCCCACATACCCAGAGCCTCTCCTCCCTCCACGCCTTGGTGCGAGGGTCTGTGCGAGCCTGGCAGCTGATAGCCCTGGGGCTGTGGTCCTCATCCTGGAGGTGTTAAGCCTGTGCTCAGTGAATGGCCCCAGCCCTGAGCTGTTACTTTGTCTTCTCTTCATCAGCGAGCAGTGTCAGGCCTCAGTCAGGGCCCCATCCAGGGTGCAGTAGTCTTCTCTGCAGCTTTTGTAATACAGTTTTAAAAGTCCTTCACGAACATGTTTAAGTCAGAAAAGAGAGTATTTCAGTCTCTGACACCATGGTTCTAAAGTTTCCTGTTCCTAGAGTTAAGTTGTTAAGTTGTGCCTGCAGCATACCACTTTGAGAGTTTGTATCGCTGGTAATCCCATTTGACAGCTTTTGGATACGATTGTTACATCGCCAATGATACAATGGGATACATCTCTGGCTGAAAGGGCCTCGGCCTGTTGGGCCCTGTTTGTAACCCTGTCTCCAAGGGCCCTGCAGACAGGATGACAGATGCTGCTTTCATATTTAAAAAAAAAAAGGGGGAATTATTGTGGTGGCCAGCAGCTGGCCTGAAGGCCTCACAATAAGAATTAATCCCATTTTATAACTCCCTGTTTTATAACTGAAATAATTAAGACAGAACTGAAATTATAGGAGTACCCTGACCGGTAGGTTATGCCGTCTGACCAGCGCGGACCGTTGGAGAGCAGGCCCAGGCCGCTGGGGACGCAAGCAGCGGTGGCCTGGATGGCCGGGTGGCAACTGGTTCAGCCCATAGGGATCGACCGCGCGCACCTTTCGCTAAGGAAAGGACGACTCCATAAAAGTTGGCTGCTGTGCACGAAGCCAGTGTGTCTTGTCGCTTGCCTGTCTCCGAAACTGCGACACTTAGCCACTGCAATATTTCTTTCTTTCTTTTTCTTGCAAGTTGTGCTGATTGTCTCTTGCCCGTCACTGGACAGCCCTGAGAAGAGCCTGGTTCTCAGCTCCCTCGCCCTGCCGGCCAAATTCCTCCTAAGGCAGCCCAGGCAATCTTTGCCCTGCGTCGCTGCAAGTGCACCTTGCTGTCTCACGTCCATCTTGTCAAGCGTGACCCCCCAATGGTTTTCCGCGAAGCTGCTGTTCCTTTGAGCAGCGCACAGCCTGAATTGGTGCATGGGGGAAGGGAAGGGAAGGGAAGGGAAGGGAAGGGAAGGGAAGGGAAGGGAAGGGAAGGGAAGGGAAGGGAAGGGAAGGGAAGGGAAGGGAAGGGAAGGGAAGGGAAGGGAAGGGAAGGGAAGGGAAGGGAAGGGAAGGGAAGGGAAGGGAAGGGAAGGGAAGGGAAGGGAAGGGAAGGGAAGGGAAGGGAAGGGAAGGGAAGGGAAGGGAAGGGAAGGGAAGGGAAGGGAAGGGAAGGGAAGGGAAGGGAAGGAAGCACGGCAGGTTCTCTGTCCACCACTCCCCTTTAGGGCGGCTGTGTGGTTACCGTGCTCCTCCATTATGGGGGCACTTGGGGGGGAGGGGGGAGGGTCACCATCCTCCTCTCCCCTATGGGGAAGGCCTGGGTGTCTCCGTTCTCCTCTCCCCTGTGGGGGACTGTAGCGGGTTGAGTTCGAAACCGGGCAGAAAACACCAATTAAATGTAGTGGTTTTGGTTCAAAATATTCATTACTTACTTATTTTCCTTCTGTGAGATAAGAATTAGGAGAAAAGCAAAGCAGGCACAAACCTTAAACAGTTGCAGTACAATGAAAGAGTTTTATTACTAATAGAATTAAAAGTAAAGAGACAATAACAAAACAAAATTAAAGCAAATTCCCCCCCCCTCCCCCCCCCCCCCCAGCACTTCTCTCCTTTTACCTAGCTCACACAAGGGGTAACAGAACATGGGATGTTAGTCAGTGTTCCAGTTCTTGAAAAGTCTCTCTCTTATGCTTAAGGGAAAAAAAAGGTTTTTCCTTCAGTTGCACGTGGTTCCCAAACTGCCACCAACAGCAGATCCGCCCGGAAACAAACAATCTGCTGTGTGTAGAACATCTCTCCCATGAAAAATCTCACAGTTCCTTCACACTGCAAAACATGGGCCATCACATGGGGTTATTCATCTTTTTAAGGATAAGTTCTTTTGGCCTGCACACAAAGGCTCTTCTTCGCCACAAGTCTCTAGCAGCCTCTTACTACTATATAGCCTGGCATCGGCATTCTTCACAATCTTCACAGGCACACGAAGATACTCCATCCCCCCATGTTCTTCAAATGGATTAAAGAGACAAACAGTTTGTGGTATTACACTTTCTTACCACGGCATGCAAGAAGGTTTCTTTTAAGCTGCGCGCCAGAATCGCGGCACCGCCCTCTTTTCTCCTGTCGCCATTTCCAGCTCCGTCCCACGGGACTCACTTCTCTTTCTCTCTGACTCTGACGCCGCCATGTTGAAGGCTGTTCTTGTTCGGCCTTTACGGTGGGGAAAAGCCTCGCTCCCTTTGTGCTGCTGGCTGCGTGGTGTCTTCTTCAGTTCAGCACGAAGTGTGCTGGCTGCAGACAGGAGGCTCTGCCGGCTCCCGTTGACTCCGCCGGCTCCGCATGGAGAGGAGAGGGACCCGCCGGTCCCAAGAAGCCGTGCTGGATGGGTTTAGCTGTGAGCAGTCCATGGCTGGTTTTAGCTGCCTGTGGCTCTGAGGCAGTCCCCCCCCAGCCACCCAGGGTCCGTGCCGCAGCATTGGGAAAGGGGGAAAGGGGCAGTGGCCCCGGCCCGGCCCGGCGGGGCCGGGAGGCTCCGAGCTGCCCCCACCTCCCAGCAAGCGAGCTCCGACCAAAAAGGGGAAGTCCCGCCTTTCTGTGCGGTTTAAATATGTAAATTGTGAGAAGCGTAATTGGTCTTAAAGACTGTCCATCAACTCAGGGTCAACCCAATACAGGGACCAGGGAACCTTCATCCGCTCTCCCCTTTCGCATGGCTTGGGGGTCTCCGCCTTCCTCCCATTTTGGATGGGGAGTGGGGAGGGAGGACTATGGGGGTCCCTAACTTTGGCCGAGGGGTGGGAGATTCTCCGTCCTCCTCTCTTTTGCGGGGGCCGGAGGCTTTGCCATCCTCATCTCGCCTTTGCGGTTGCAAGGAGGTCTCATCCTCCTCTCGCCTAGGGAGAGGGCTCAGGGCTCTCCATGCTCCTTTGCCCTGTCGGGGACCAGGGGACCTCTGTCTTCGTCTCCCCTGTGGCAAGGCCAACCTTATCTCTGTCCTCCTGTCTCGTGGGGAGGGCCGGGGCTTTGTCATTTGGTTTCATTTTCAGCACTTTCATCATTTTCATCAAGTGACTCATTGAGATAGCAAATACCAGTCAAAGCACTTCATGCATGGTTAAGTTTGAGATATGCCAATTTTTTAATGTGTTTATTTATTTTTAGGGGGGGGTGCTCGAGGGGTCTGCATCCCTCTCGCCCCAGGGGATGCTTGGCAGGGACCCTGGGCTGGGGAGGAATGTCCCTGTCCCTCTCACCCCGCAGGATGATCGGGAGTTTGTCCACCCTACTTGCTTTTGCTGAGCCGGGGTTGGTCTCTGTCCCCCTGCGCTTCTGGGGGGGCCCTCTCTGTCCGTCTCCCTCCAATTTCTGCCGGCGTTGTGTCTGTGCCCCTCTGATTTGGGGGGGCAGGGGATAGTGGCTGCCCCCATGCCACTTTTGGGGTGGACGGCACGGCCTCTTTCTTTCTTAGATTTTGGGGGAGCGGAGCGGAAGGCGGGCGGCGCAGGCTCTCCGACCCCCTCCGATTTTGGGGTGCCGGCACGGCCTCCATCCTCCTCTGATTGTGGGGGGGTGGGGGTAGTCTCTGCCCCCCTCCGATTTTGTGGGCGCGGCACTGCGACCATCCTCGCAGCTCCCGGCCCTTCTCTGTCCTACTTGCCACTGCCGGGCCGGGGCTGCTGTCTGTCCCCCTCCGAGTTGGGGGGCCGAAGCGGGCTCCATCCCCCTCCTATTTTGGGGGGCCCGGCACTCTCTCCTTCCCGCTCTGATTAGGGGGTGCGGGGGTGCTCTCCAATCCCCTCCGATTTGGGGGGGAGCGGCTCTTCGTTCCCCTTTAATTCGGGGCTGTCGGCGTGGCCTCAGTCCCCCTCCGATTCGGGGCGGCCGGCGCAGGGACCCGGCGGCCAGAAGGGGCTCCCCGGCTGTGAGACAGACGGGGCAGCGGGAAGAGCTGCCCGCAGCCTTTGAGCTGCGAAGAACAGCGGGATAGCCGAACTTGGTCCGGACCTTCCCTTCTATTTTTTTTTTTTTTTTTTTTTGGGGTGGGCCTCTCGGCCCTTACTTTCTTTTACCTTTGGTGGGCTGCGGGTGGTGTCCGAACTCTTCTGATTTTGTCCCTCGTTGCCCCGGCGCTGCTGGCGCCCTACCTTTGCCGAGCCGGGGTTGCTGTCCCTCGTTGCCCCGGCGCTGCTTGAGCCCTACCTTTGCCGAGCCGGGGTTGCTGTCCCTCGTTGCCCCGGCGCTGCTTGAGCCCTACCTTTGCCGAGCCGGGGTTGCTGTCCCTCGTTGCCCCGGCGCTGCTTGAGCCCTACCTTTGCCGAGCCGGGGTTGCTGTCCCTCGTTGCCCCGGCGCTGCTTGAGCCCTACCTTTGCCGAGCCGGGGGTGCTGGCGCTGCCCCTCCCATTTGGAGGGGCCGGCGCAACTACCCGAGAAGGGCGGCGGCGAGAAAAGGCGCAACGGCGGCGAGAAGCGGCGCATCCCATCTCCCTCCCGGCCACCCCCACACACCCGCCCCGGCCCGGGGCTCCAGGGCCGCGGCGCTAAGGGCCGGGCCGCTCCCGGGGCTCCGGCCCCGGGGCTTCTGCTCCTCTTCCGCTCCTCTGCTCCTCTGCTCCGCTGCCGCCACCTCCGCGCCGAGACCGCAACTGAGGCCCCGCCGCCGCCGCTGCCGCCTTATATAGGCAGCCTAAGCCCCGCCCCCTGGGCGGCAGCCAATGGGAATCGAGCGCCGAGGTTCCACCTTGTGAGGAAACAGTGAGGGGCGGGGCCAGAACGTAGCGGAGCGGTCTGATTGGTCGAGAGGTGGCAGGTCAATGACATCACACCCCGGGCATTACCAAAGCTCAGCAAAAATGAAACCCTATAAAATAGAAAAATTAAATAAAAAACGCCACCGGAGTGTGGCATTCAGCAGTGGCCGCTCTTGACTTGGGCCGGGTGCACCAGGGGATTTCTCCTCCGAAATATCTTGCCTGCCCAGAGCACCAAAGCTCCTGTTCACACGCGGTGGTTTGCATCCTTTTGCCTTGATATCACTCGTTTCAACGCTGCCCTTAACTCCCCGCTGGACGCTGCAAAGAGCGGTCTCAGAGCTCCGACAGCCCTCGGCTCTCGAGTGCTTATTCGGAAGCGTTGTCACCCAAGGAGAACCTCACGGAACCGAGCGTCCGTTGTGACACAGCGGGGCCTCGACAAAGCAAATATCAGCCAAGGCATTTCGTGTGCTGTTAAGTTTGATTTCTGCCACTTTTGTTGCGTTCAGGCGCCCGGGGGACGCTCGAGGGGTCTCCGTCCCTCTCGCCCCGGCAAATGTGTCTGGGGGCTGGGGGCCAGGGGGGCTCCGTCCCTCTCAGCCCCGGGGGTGACCGCCCCCAGCATCCCCTGGCGTGACAGGGATGGAGATCCCCCCACTCCCAATCGTTCCCCATCAGGAGAGGCCTGAAGACCCCCCAGGACCCCCCAGGACTCCCCAGGATGGAGAGGAACGGAGACAGTCCCAGGCCATCCGTGCTCCTCACCCCAGCTGAGGCCGGGGGGGCTCCAGCCTCCTCTCCCATGCGCGGAGGGTGGGGGCTTTGGGATTTGTTTGCATTGCAAGCGTCTCGCTGGGAAAGCAAAGATCAGTCAAGGCATTTGATGCGATTTTTGCCAATTTCATTTTCTTTTACTTTTGGCGGGCTGTGGGTGCTGTCCAAACTCTTCCGATTTGGTCCCTCGTTGCCCCGGCGCTGCTGGGGCCCTACCTTTGCCCCCGGAAAGTGCTGCCACCAAACCAAACGGGGGAGGTGTCCCACCCGGCCGCGCTGCGTTAAACAAGTGTCCTCCAGCCCCTCCGTGCCCTGCCGCCCACAGCTGCAGAGCAGCGCTTAGCACTGGCCACCGCAGGACCATGTCCAGCTGCTGCCAAGTCTCTGGCCACTGCTGAGCCGCTACTAGCAGGCATTCTGTGACCATGCCGGACAGTGCTGGCCACAAAGTTTCTGTGGAAACAGAGCGTCCTGCAGCTGTATCGAACGCGCCTGCACAGCCATCACAAAAACGCTCGCCCAAGACAGACACGCTATCAGAGGCGGCCGATCCACGCTTAAGTGTCATGCCTGGAAAGAACGGTGGACCAGGAAGTCCTAATGTCGCCGCTGCCGCAGCAGCAGCAGCAGCAGCAGCAGCAGCAGCAGCAGCAGCAGCAGCAGCAGCAGCAGCAGCAGACACGCGGCTATTACCGGAGCTGGAGCTGTCCCCAGGATGTATAGCAACAAAGGACGCGAGAGAGACCAGAAGAGAGACCCAGGGCCATCGCTCCCCTTCGGAACACCGCAACATCGTCACCGTCGCTACACTGCTGACCGCCCCGCCTGGGCAGCACCACAACCAGACGCACTTGCACAAGCAAAAGCCTCGCATGCCTTCTTCCATCAAGGTGTTTGAGCTCTAAGTTTCCCATGTGTTACAATCCGGTTTAGACCCAGGAAAGCAAAGCAAGCTAAGTCTCTGAGCATAAACCAGAAAGAACTTAGAAGGTTCAAAATGTCCCCAGAAATGAGATTAAAACCAAGCAAGGTTAGGTGTTGTTGCCAAAAAATGGATGTATTCTATTTAATAGTAAAAGAGGCAAAGAGAAGGGAAGAGAAAAGCAAGAGAGAAAGAAAAAGAAGTGTGCGTGGGGGGTGGGGGAACAGGGAGAGGTGACAGGGGTTAAGTGGAAGCATATCACCCATCCGAGGGTCCCAACGACGTCTCGTTGCTCCCCTCCATCCGGTCTGCTGGTGGTGAGGGTCCCCCGCCGCCACGGTGGCCACGCCGCTACATGCTGCCACACCACACGCCGCCACACGCCGAAGAGTGCAGAATTCCATGCATTAATATACACTTCGGGCCAGGTGGGAACGTCCGTGTGCCTCTCTTGCAGGGGCTAGCTGGACACCCTGTCCCTTGCAACACTGAGGGTGTGTTGCGTCATCTCTGGTGCTCTGGTGCAGGGTCTGGGGACCCCTTGGCGGGGGGCGCCTGTGATGGGCCATGTCACCCCCTTCTGCTGTGGATAAGCTTCCTCCCCCCTGGTGAGGACCCCTCAGCTGGGCTCCTCTGCACAGTGGAGGATGGGCAGTCACGGCACCTCTGACCACAGGCTTTTCCCACATACCCAGAGCCTCTCCTCCCTCCACGCCTTGGTGCGAGGGTCTGTGCGAGCCTGGCAGCTGATAGCCCTGGGGCTGTGGTCCTCATCCTGGAGGTGTTAAGCCTGTGCTCAGTGAATGGCCCCAGCCCTGAGCTGTTACTTTGTCTTCTCTTCATCAGCGAGCAGTGTCAGGCCTCAGTCAGGGCCCCATCCAGGGTGCAGTAGTCTTCTCTGCAGCTTTTGTAATACAGTTTTAAAAGTCCTTCAAGAACATGTTTAAGTCAGAAAAGAGAGTATTTCAGTCTCTGACACCATGGTCCTAAAGTTTCCTGTTCCTAGAGTTAAGTTGTTAAGTTGTGCCTGCAGCATACCACTTTGAGAGTTTGTATCGCTGGTAATCCCATTTGACAGCTTTTGGATACGATTGTTACATCGCCAATGATACAATGGGATACATCTCTGGCTGAAAGGGCCTCGGCCTGTTGGGCCCTGTTTGTAACCCTGTCTCCAAGGGCCCTGCAGACAGGATGACAGATGCTGCTTTCATATTTTAAAAAAAAAAGGGGGAATTATTGTGGTGGCCAGCAGCTGGCCTGAAGGCCTCACAATAAGAATTAATCCCATTTTATAACTCCCTGTTTTATAACTGAAATAATTAAGACAGAACTGAAATTATAGGAGTACCCTGACCGGTAGGTTATGCCGTCTGACCAGCGCGGACCGTTGGAGAGCAGGCCCAGGCCGCTGGGGACGCAAGCAGCGGTGGCCTGGATGGCCGGGTGGCAACTGGTTCAGCCCATAGGGATCGACCGCGCGCACCTTTCGCTAAGGAAAGGACGACTCCATAAAAGTTGGCTGCTGTGCACGAAGCCAGTGTGTCTTGTCGCTTGCCTGTCTCCGAAACTGCGACACTTAGCCACTGCAATATTTCTTTCTTTCTTTTTCTTGCAAGTTGTGCTGATTGTCTCTTGCCCATCACTGGACAGCCCTGAGAAGAGCCTGGTTCTCAGCTCCCTCGCCCTGCCGGCCAAATTCCTCCTAAGGCAGCCCAGGCAATCTTTGCCCTGCGTCGCTGCAAGTGCACCTTGCTGTCTCACGTCCATCTTGTCAAGCGTGACCCCCCAATGGTTTTCCGCGAAGCTGCTGTTCCTTTGAGCAGCGCACAGCCTGAATTGGTGCATGGGGGAAGGGAAGGGAAGGGAAGGGAAGGGAAGGGAAGGGAAGGGAAGGGAAGGGAAGGGAAGGGAAGGGAAGGGAAGGGAAGGGAAGGGAAGGGAAGGGAAGGGAAGGGAAGGGAAGGGAAGGGAAGGGAAGGGAAGGGAAGGGAAGGGAAGGGAAGGGAAGGGAAGGGAAGGGAAGGGAAGGGAAGGGAAGGGAAGGGA
Source organism: Coloeus monedula (assembly GCF_965178545.1). Lineage (NCBI taxonomy): Eukaryota > Metazoa > Chordata > Aves > Passeriformes > Corvidae > Coloeus > Coloeus monedula. Next base: position 93,894 of record NW_028120550.1, read on the forward strand.
AGGGAAGGGAAGGGAAGGGAAGGGAAGGGAAGGGAAGGGAAGGGAAGGGAAGGGAAGGAAGCACGGCAGGTTCTCTGTCCGCCACTCCCCTTTAGGGCGGCTGTGTGGTTACCGTGCTCCTCCATTATGGGGGCACTTGGGGGGGAGGGGGGAGGGTCACCATCCTCCTCTCCCCTATGGGGAAGGCCTGGGTGTCTCCGTTCTCCTCTCCCCTGTGGGGGACTGTAGCGGGTTGAGTTCGAAACCGGGCAGAAAACACCAATTAAATGTAGTGGTTTTGGTTCAAAATATTCATTACTTACTTATTTTCCTTCTGTGAGATAAGAATTAGGAGAAAAGCAAAGCAGGCACAAACCTTAAACAGTTGCAGTACAATGAAAGAGTTTTATTACTAATAGAATTAAAAGTAAAGAGACAATAACAAAACAAAATTAAAGCAAATTCCCCCCCCCCCCCCCAGCACTTCTCTCCTTTTACCTAGCTCACACAAGGGGTAACAGAACATGGGATGTTAGTCAGTGTTCCAGTTCTTGAAAAGTCTCTCTCTTATGCTTAAGGGAAAAAAAAGGTTTTTCCTTCAGTTGCACGTGGTTCCCAAACTGCCACCAACAGCAGATCCGCCCGGAAACAAACAATCTGCTGTGTGTAGAACATCTCTCCCATGAAAAATCTCACAGTTCCTTCACACTGCAAAACATGGGCCATCACATGGGGTTATTCATCTTTTTAAGGATAAGTTCTTTTGGCCTGCACACAAAGGCTCTTCTTCGCCACAAGTCTCTAGCAGCCTCTTACTACTATATAGCCTGGCATCGGCATTCTTCACAATCTTCACAGGCACACGAAGATACTCCATCCCCCCATGTTCTTCAAATGGATTAAAGAGACAAACAGTTTGTGGTATTACACTTTCTTACCACGGCATGCAAGAAGGTTTCTTTTAAGCTGCGCGCCAGAATCGCGGCACCGCCCTCTTTTCTCCTGTCGCCATTTCCAGCTCCGTCCCACGGGACTCACTTCTCTTTCTCTCTGACTCTGACGCCGCCATGTTGAAGGCTGTTCTTGTTCGGCCTTTACGGTGGGGAAAAGCCTCGCTCCCTTTGTGCTGCTGGCTGCGTGGTGTCTTCTTCAGTTCAGCACGAAGTGTGCTGGCTGCAGACAGGAGGCTCTGCCGGCTCCCGTTGACTCCGCCGGCTCCGCATGGAGAGGAGAGGGACCCGCCGGTCCCAAGAAGCCGTGCTGGATGGGTTTAGCTGTGAGCAGTCCATGGCTGGTTTTAGCTGCCTGTGGCTCTGAGGCAGTCCCCCCCCAGCCACCCAGGGTCCGTGCCGCAGCATTGGGAAAGGGGGAAAGGGGCAGTGGCCCCGGCCCGGCCCGGCGGGGCCGGGAGGCTCCGAGCTGCCCCCACCTCCCAGCAAGCGAGCTCCGACCAAAAAGGGGAAGTCCCGCCTTTCTGTGCGGTTTAAATATGTAAATTGTGAGAAGCGTAATTGGTCTTAAAGACTGTCCATCAACTCAGGGTCAACCCAATACAGGGACCAGGGAACCTTCATCCGCTCTCCCCTTTCGCATGGCTTGGGGGTCTCCGCCTTCCTCCCATTTTGGATGGGGAGTGGGGAGGGAGGACTATGGGGGTCCCTAACTTTGGCCGAGGGGTGGGAGATTCTCCGTCCTCCTCTCTTTTGCGGGGGCCGGAGGCTTTGCCATCCTCATCTCGCCTTTGCGGTTGCAAGGAGGTCTCATCCTCCTCTCGCCTAGGGAGAGGGCTCAGGGCTCTCCATGCTCCTTTGCCCTGTCGGGGACCAGGGGACCTCTGTCTTCGTCTCCCCTGTGGCAAGGCCAACCTTATCTCTGTCCTCCTGTCTCGTGGGGAGGGCCGGGGCTTTGTGATTTGGTTTCATTTTCAGCACTTTCATCATTTTCATCAAGTGACTCATTGAGATAGCAAATACCAGTCAAAGCACTTCATGCATGGTTAAGTTTGAGATATGCCAATTTTTTAATGTGTTTATTTATTTTTAGGGGGGGGTGCTCGAGGGGTCTGCATCCCTCTCGCCCCAGGGGATGCTTGGCAGGGACCCTGGGCTGGGGAGGAATGTCCCTGTCCCTCTCACCCCGCAGGATGATCGGGAGTTTGTCCACCCTACTTGCTTTTGCTGAGCCGGGGTTGGTCTCTGTCCCCCTGCGCTTCTGGGGGGGCCCTCTCTGTCCGTCTCCCTCCAATTTCTGCCGGCGTTGTGTCTGTGCCCCTCTGATTTGGGGGGGCAGGGGATAGTGGCTGCCCCCATGCCACTTTTGGGGTGGCCGGCACGGCCTCTCTTTCTTTCTTAGATTTTGGGGGAGCGGAGCGGAAGGCGGGCGGCGCAGGCTCTCCGACCCCCTCCGATTTTGGGGTGCCGGCACGGCCTCCATCCTCCTCTGATTGTGGGGGGGTGGGGGTAGTCTCTGCCCCCCTCCGATTTTGTGGGCGTGGCACTGCGACCATCCTCGCAGCTCCCGGCCCTTCTCTGTCCTACTTACCACTGCCGGGCCGGGGCTGCTGTCTGTCCCCCTCCGAGTTGGGGGGCCGAAGCGGGCTCCATCCCCCTCCTATTTTGGGGGGCCCGGCACTCTCTCCTTCCCGCTCTGATTAGGGGGTGCGGGGGTGCTCTCCAATCCCCTCCGATTTGGGGGGGAGCGGCTCTTCGTTCCCCTTTAATTCGGGGCTGTCGGCGTGGCCTCAGTCCCCCTCCGATTCGGGGCGGCCGGCGCAGGGACCCGGCGGCCAGAAGGGGCTCCCCGGCTGTGAGACAGACGGGGCAGCGGGAAGAGCTGCCCGCAGCCTTTGAGCTGCGAAGAACAGCGGGATAGCCGAACTTGGTCCGGACCTTCCCTTCTATTTTTTTTTTTTTTTTTTTGGGGTGGGCCTCTCGGCCCTTACTTTCTTTTACCTTTGGTGGGCTGCGGGTGGTGTCCGAACTCTTCTGATTTTGTCCCTCGTTGCCCCGGCGCTGCTGGCGCCCTACCTTTGCCGAGCCGGGGTTGCTGTCCCTCGTTGCCCCGGCGCTGCTGGCGCCCTACCTTTGCCGAGCCGGGGTTGCTGTCCCTCGTTGCCCCGGCGCTGCTTGAGCCCTACCTTTGCCGAGCCGGGGTTGCTGTCCCTCGTTGCCCCGGCGCTGCTTGAGCCCTACCTTTGCCGAGCCGGGGTTGCTGTCCCTCGTTGCCCCGGCGCTGCTTGAGCCCTACCTTTGCCGAGCCGGGGGTGCTGGCGCTGCCCCTCCCATTTGGAGGGGCCGGCGCAACTACCCGAGAAGGGCGGCGGCGAGAAAAGGCGCAACGGCGGCGAGAAGCGGCGCATCCCATCTCCCTCCCGGCCACCCCCACACACCCGCCCCGGCCCGGGGCTCCAGGGCCGCGGCGCTGAGGGCCGGGCCGCTCCCGGGGCTCCGGCCCCGGGGCTTCTGCTCCTCTTCCGCTCCTCTGCTCCTCTGCTCCGCTGCTGCCACCTCCGCGCCGAGACCGCAACTGAGGCCCCGCCGCCGCCGCTGCCGCCTTATATAGGCAGCCTAAGCCCCGCCCCCTGGGCGGCAGCCAATGGGAATCGAGCGCCGAGGTTCCACCTTGTGAGGAAACAGTGAGGGGCGGGGCCAGAACGCAGCGGAGCGGTCTGATTGGTCGAGAGGTGGCAGGTCAATGACATCACACCCCGGGCATTACCAAAGCTCAGCAAAAATGAAACCCTATAAAATAGAAAAATTAAATAAAAAACGCCACCGGAGTGTGGCATTCAGCAGTGGCCGCTCTTGACTTGGGCCGGGTGCACCAGGGGATTTCTCCTCCGAAATATCTTGCCTGCCCAGAGCACCAAAGCTCCTGTTCACACGCGGTGGTTTGCATCCTTTTGCCTTGATATCACTCGTTTCAACGCTGCCCTTAACTCCCCGCTGGACGCTGCAAAGAGCGGTCTCAGAGCTCCGACAGCCCTCGGCTCTTGAGTGCTTATTCGGAAGCGTTGTCACCCAAGGAGAACCTCACGGAACCGAGCGTCCGTTGTGACACAGCGGGGCCTCGACAAAGCAAATATCAGCCAAGGCATTTCGTGTGCTGTTAAGTTTGATTTCTGCCACTTTTATTGTGTTCAGGCGCCCGGGGGACGCTCGAGGGGTCTCCGTCCCTCTCGCCCCGGCAAATGTGTCTGGGGGCTGGGGGCCAGGGGGGCTCCGTCCCTCTCAGCCCCGGGGGTGACCGCCCCCAGCATCCCCTGGCGTGACAGGGACGGAGATCCCCCCACTCCCAATCGTTCCCCAACAGGAGAGGCCTGAAGACCCCCCAGGACCCCCCAGGACTCCCCAGGATGGAGAGGAACGGAGACAGTCCCGGGCCATCCGTGCTCCTCACCCCAGCTGAGGCCGGGGGGGCTCCAGCCTCCTCTCCCATGCGCGGAGGGTGGGGGCTTTGGGATTTGTTTGCATTGCAAGCGTCTCGCTGGGAAAGCAAAGATCAGTCAAGGCATTTGATGCGATTTTTGCCAATTTCATTTTCTTTTACTTTTGGCGGGCTGTGGGTGCTGTCCAAACTCTTCCGATTTGGTCCCTCGTTGCCCCGGCGCTGCTGGGGCCCTACCTTTGCCCCCGGAAAGTGCTGCCACCAAACCAAACGGGGGAGGTGTCCCACCCGGCCGCGCTGCGTTAAACAAGTGTCCTCCAGCCCCTCCGTGCCCTGCCGCCCACAGCTGCAGAGCAGCGCTTAGCACTGGCCACCGCAGGACCATGTCCAGCTGCTGCCAAGTCTCTGGCCACTGCTGAGCCGCTACTAGCAGGCATTCTGTGACCATGCCGGACAGTGCTGGCCACAAAGTTTCTGTGGAAACAGAGCGTCCTGCAGCTGTATCGAACGCGCCTGCACAGCCATCACAAAAACGCTCGCCCAAGACAGACACGCTATCAGAGGCGGCCGATCCACGCTTAAGTGTCATGCCTGGAAAGAACGGTGGACCAGGAAGTCCTAATGTCGCCGCTGCCGCAGCAGCAGCAGCAGCAGCAGCAGCAGCAGCAGCAGCAGCAGCAGCAGCAGCAGACACGCGGCTATTACCGGAGCTGGAGCTGTCCCCAGGATGTATAGCAACAAAGGACGCGAGAGAGACCAGAAGAGAGACCCAGGGCCATCGCTCCCCTTCGGAACACCGCAACATCGTCACCGTCGCTACCCTGCTGACCGCCCCGCCTGGGCAGCACCACAACCAGACGCACTTGCACAAGCAAAAGCCTCGCATGCCTTCTTCCATCAAGGTGTTTGAGCTCTAAGTTTCCCATGTGTTACAATCCGGTTTAGACCCAGGAAAGCAAAGCAAGCTAAGTCTCTGAGCATAAACCAGAAAGAACTTAGAAGGTTCAAAATGTCCCCAGAAATGAGATTAAAACCAAGCAAGGTTAGGCGTTGTTGCCAAAAAATGGATGTATTCTATTTAATAGTAAAAGAGGCAAAGAGAAGGGAAGAGAAAAGCAAGAGAGAAAGAAAAAGAAGTGTGCGTGGGGGGTGGGGGAACAGGGAGAGGTGACAGGGGTTAAGTGGAAGCATATCACCCATCCGAGGGTCCCAACGACGTCTCGTTGCTCCCCTCCATCCGGTCTGCTGGTGGTGAGGGTCCCCCGCCGCCACGGTGGCCACGCCGCTACATGCTGCCACACCACACGCCGCCACACGCCGAAGAGTGCAGAATTCCATGCATTAATATACACTTCGGGCCAGGTGGGAACGTCCGTGTGCCTCTCTTGCAGGGGCTAGCTGGACACCCTGTCCCTTGCAACACTGAGGGTGTGTTGCGTCATCTCTGGTGCTCTGGTGCAGGGTCTGGGGACCCCTTGGCGGGGGGCGCCTGTGATGGGCCATGTCACCCCCTTCTGCTGTGGATAAGCTTCCTCCCCCCTGGTGAGGACCCCTCAGCTGGGCTCCTCTGCACAGTGGAGGATGGGCAGTCACGGCACCTCTGACCACAGGCTTTTCCCACATACCCAGAGCCTCTCCTCCCTCCACGCCTTGGTGCGAGGGTCTGTGCGAGCCTGGCAGCTGATAGCCCTGGGGCTGTGGTCCTCATCCTGGAGGTGTTAAGCCTGTGCTCAGTGAATGGCCCCAGCCCTGAGCTGTTACTTTGTCTTCTCTTCATCAGCGAGCAGTGTCAGGCCTCAGTCAGGGCCCCATCCAGGGTGCAGTAGTCTTCTCTGCAGCTTTTGTAATACAGTTTTAAAAGTCCTTCACGAACATGTTTAAGTCAGAAAAGAGAGTATTTCAGTCTCTGACACCATGGTTCTAAAGTTTCCTGTTCCTAGAGTTAAGTTGTTAAGTTGTGCCTGCAGCATACCACTTTGAGAGTTTGTATCGCTGGTAATCCCATTTGACAGCTTTTGGATACGATTGTTACATCGCCAATGATACAATGGGATACATCTCTGGCTGAAAGGGCCTCGGCCTGTTGGGCCCTGTTTGTAACCCTGTCTCCAAGGGCCCTGCAGACAGGATGACAGATGCTGCTTTCATATTTAAAAAAAAAAAGGGGGAATTATTGTGGTGGCCAGCAGCTGGCCTGAAGGCCTCACAATAAGAATTAATCCCATTTTATAACTCCCTGTTTTATAACTGAAATAATTAAGACAGAACTGAAATTATAGGAGTACCCTGACCGGTAGGTTATGCCGTCTGACCAGCGCGGACCGTTGGAGAGCAGGCCCAGGCCGCTGGGGACGCAAGCAGCGGTGGCCTGGATGGCCGGGTGGCAACTGGTTCAGCCCATAGGGATCGACCGCGCGCACCTTTCGCTAAGGAAAGGACGACTCCATAAAAGTTGGCTGCTGTGCACGAAGCCAGTGTGTCTTGTCGCTTGCCTGTCTCCGAAACTGCGACACTTAGCCACTGCAATATTTCTTTCTTTCTTTTTCTTGCAAGTTGTGCTGATTGTCTCTTGCCCATCACTGGACAGCCCTGAGAAGAGCCTGGTTCTCAGCTCCCTCGCCCTGCCGGCCAAATTCCTCCTAAGGCAGCCCAGGCAATCTTTGCCCTGCGTCGCTGCAAGTGCACCTTGCTGTCTCACGTCCATCTTGTCAAGCGTGACCCCCCAATGGTTTTCCGCGAAGCTGCTGTTCCTTTGAGCAGCGCACAGCCTGAATTGGTGCATGGGGGAAGGGAAGGGAAGGGAAGGGAAGGGAAGGGAAGGGAAGGGAAGGGAAGGGAAGGGAAGGGAAGGGAAGGGAAGGGAAGGGAAGGGAAGGGAAGGGAAGGGAAGGGAAGGGAAGGGAAGGGAAGGGAAGGGAAGGGAAGGGAAGGGAAGGGAAGGGAAGGGAAGGGAAGGGAAGGGAAGGGAAGGGAAGGGAAGGGAAGGGAAGGGAAGGGAAGGGAAGGGAAGGGAAGGGAAGGGAAGGGAAGGGAAGGGAAGGGAAGGGAAGGGAAGGGAAGGGAAGGGAAGGAAGCACGGCAGGTTCTCTGTCCACCACTCCCCTTTAGGGCGGCTGTGTGGTTACCGTGCTCCTCCATTATGGGGGCACTTGGGGGGGAGGGGGGAGGGTCACCATCCTCCTCTCCCCTATGGGGAAGGCCTGGGTGTCTCCGTTCTCCTCTCCCCTGTGGGGGACTGTAGCGGGTTGAGTTCGAAACCGGGCAGAAAACACCAATTAAATGTAGTGGTTTTGGTTCAAAATATTCATTACTTACTTATTTTCCTTCTGTGAGATAAGAATTAGGAGAAAAGCAAAGCAGGCACAAACCTTAAACAGTTGCAGTACAATGAAAGAGTTTTATTACTAATAGAATTAAAAGTAAAGAGACAATAACAAAACAAAATTAAAGCAAATTCCCCCCCCCTCCCCCCCCCCCCCCCAGCACTTCTCTCCTTTTACCTAGCTCACACAAGGGGTAACAGAACATGGGATGTTAGTCAGTGTTCCAGTTCTTGAAAAGTCTCTCTCTTATGCTTAAGGGAAAAAAAAGGTTTTTCCTTCAGTTGCACGTGGTTCCCAAACTGCCACCAACAGCAGATCCGCCCGGAAACAAACAATCTGCTGTGTGTAGAACATCTCTCCCATGAAAAATCTCACAGTTCCTTCACACTGCAAAACATGGGCCATCACATGGGGTTATTCATCTTTTTAAGGATAAGTTCTTTTGGCCTGCACACAAAGGCTCTTCTTCGCCACAAGTCTCTAGCAGCCTCTTACTACTATATAGCCTGGCATCGGCATTCTTCACAATCTTCACAGGCACACGAAGATACTCCATCCCCCCATGTTCTTCAAATGGATTAAAGAGACAAACAGTTTGTGGTATTACACTTTCTTACCACGGCATGCAAGAAGGTTTCTTTTAAGCTGCGCGCCAGAATCGCGGCACCGCCCTCTTTTCTCCTGTCGCCATTTCCAGCTCCGTCCCACGGGACTCACTTCTCTTTCTCTCTGACTCTGACGCCGCCATGTTGAAGGCTGTTCTTGTTCGGCCTTTACGGTGGGGAAAAGCCTCGCTCCCTTTGTGCTGCTGGCTGCGTGGTGTCTTCTTCAGTTCAGCACGAAGTGTGCTGGCTGCAGACAGGAGGCTCTGCCGGCTCCCGTTGACTCCGCCGGCTCCGCATGGAGAGGAGAGGGACCCGCCGGTCCCAAGAAGCCGTGCTGGATGGGTTTAGCTGTGAGCAGTCCATGGCTGGTTTTAGCTGCCTGTGGCTCTGAGGCAGTCCCCCCCCAGCCACCCAGGGTCCGTGCCGCAGCATTGGGAAAGGGGGAAAGGGGCAGTGGCCCCGGCCCGGCCCGGCGGGGCCGGGAGGCTCCGAGCTGCCCCCACCTCCCAGCAAGCGAGCTCCGACCAAAAAGGGGAAGTCCCGCCTTTCTGTGCGGTTTAAATATGTAAATTGTGAGAAGCGTAATTGGTCTTAAAGACTGTCCATCAACTCAGGGTCAACCCAATACAGGGACCAGGGAACCTTCATCCGCTCTCCCCTTTCGCATGGCTTGGGGGTCTCCGCCTTCCTCCCATTTTGGATGGGGAGTGGGGAGGGAGGACTATGGGGGTCCCTAACTTTGGCCGAGGGGTGGGAGATTCTCCGTCCTCCTCTCTTTTGCGGGGGCCGGAGGCTTTGCCATCCTCATCTCGCCTTTGCGGTTGCAAGGAGGTCTCATCCTCCTCTCGCCTAGGGAGAGGGCTCAGGGCTCTCCATGCTCCTTTGCCCTGTCGGGGACCAGGGGACCTCTGTCTTCGTCTCCCCTGTGGCAAGGCCAACCTTATCTCTGTCCTCCTGTCTCGTGGGGAGGGCCGGGGCTTTGTGATTTGGTTTCATTTTCAGCACTTTCATCATTTTCATCAAGTGACTCATTGAGATAGCAAATACCAGTCAAAGCACTTCATGCATGGTTAAGTTTGAGATATGCCAATTTTTTAATGTGTTTATTTATTTTTAGGGGGGGGTGCTCGAGGGGTCTGCATCCCTCTCGCCCCAGGGGATGCTTGGCAGGGACCCTGGGCTGGGGAGGAATGTCCCTGTCCCTCTCACCCCGCAGGATGATCGGGAGTTTGTCCACCCTACTTGCTTTTGCCGAGCCGGGGTTGGTCTCTGTCCCCCTGCGCTTCTGGGGGGGCCCTCTCTGTCCGTCTCCCTCCAATTTCTGCCGGCGTTGTGTCTGTGCCCCTCTGATTTGGGGGGGCAGGGGATAGTGGCTGCCCCCATGCCACTTTTGGGGTGGCCGGCACGGCCTCTCTTTCTTTCTTAGATTTTGGGGGAGCGGAGCGGAAGGCGGGCGGCGCAGGCTCTCCGACCCCCTCCGATTTTGGGGTGCCGGCACGGCCTCCATCCTCCTCTGATTGTGGGGGGGTGGGGGTAGTCTCTGCCCCCCTCCGATTTTGTGGGCGCGGCACTGCGACCATCCTCGCAGCTCCCGGCCCTTCTCTGTCCTACTTACCACTGCCGGGCCGGGGCTGCTGTCTGTCCCCCTCCGAGTTGGGGGGCCGAAGCGGGCTCCATCCCCCTCCTATTTTGGGGGGCCCGGCACTCTCTCCTTCCCGCTCTGATTAGGGGGTGCGGGGGTGCTCTCCAATCCCCTCCGATTTGGGGGGGAGCGGCTCTTCGTTCCCCTTTAATTCGGGGCTGTCGGCGTGGCCTCAGTCCCCCTCCGATTCGGGGCGGCCGGCGCAGGGACCCGGCGGCCAGAAGGGGCTCCCCGGCTGTGAGACAGACGGGGCAGCGGGAAGAGCTGCCCGCAGCCTTTGAGCTGCGAAGAACAGCGGGATAGCCGAACTTGGTCCGGACCTTCCCTTCTATTTTTTTTTTTTTTTTTTTTTGGGGTGGGCCTCTCGGCCCTTACTTTCTTTTACCTTTGGTGGGCTGCGGGTGGTGTCCGAACTCTTCTGATTTTGTCCCTCGTTGCCCCGGCGCTGCTGGCGCCCTACCTTTGCCGAGCCGGGGTTGCTGTCCCTCGTTGCCCCGGCGCTGCTTGAGCCCTACCTTTGCCGAGCCGGGGTTGCTGTCCCTCGTTGCCCCGGCGCTGCTTGAGCCCTACCTTTGCCGAGCCGGGGTTGCTGTCCCTCGTTGCCCCGGCGCTGCTTGAGCCCTACCTTTGCCGAGCCGGGGTTGCTGTCCCTCGTTGCCCCGGCGCTGCTTGAGCCCTACCTTTGCCGAGCCGGGGGTGCTGGCGCTGCCCCTCCCATTTGGAGGGGCCGGCGCAACTACCCGAGAAGGGCGGCGGCGAGAAAAGGCGCAACGGCGGCGAGAAGCGGCGCATCCCATCTCCCTCCCGGCCACCCCCACACACCCGCCCCGGCCCGGGGCTCCAGGGCCGCGGCGCTGAGGGCCGGGCCGCTCCCGGGGCTCCGGCCCCGGGGCTTCTGCTCCTCTTCCGCTCCTCTGCTCCTCTGCTCCGCTGCTGCCACCTCCGCGCCGAGACCGCAACTGAGGCCCCGCCGCCGCCGCTGCCGCCTTATATAGGCAGCCTAAGCCCCGCCCCCTGGGCGGCAGCCAATGGGAATCGAGCGCCGAGGTTCCACCTTGTGAGGAAACAGTGAGGGGCGGGGCCAGAACGCAGCGGAGCGGTCTGATTGGTCGAGAGGTGGCAGGTCAATGACATCACACCCCGGGCATTACCAAAGCTCAGCAAAAATGAAACCCTATAAAATAGAAAAATTAAATAAAAAACGCCACCGGAGTGTGGCATTCAGCAGTGGCCGCTCTTGACTTGGGCCGGGTGCACCAGGGGATTTCTCCTCCGAAATATCTTGCCTGCCCAGAGCACCAAAGCTCCTGTTCACACGCGGTGGTTTGCATCCTTTTGCCTTGATATCACTCGTTTCAACGCTGCCCTTAACTCCCCGCTGGACGCTGCAAAGAGCGGTCTCAGAGCTCCGACAGCCCTCGGCTCTTGAGTGCTTATTCGGAAGCGTTGTCACCCAAGGAGAACCTCACGGAACCGAGCGTCCGTTGTGACACAGCGGGGCCTCGACAAAGCAAATATCAGCCAAGGCATTTCGTGTGCTGTTAAGTTTGATTTCTGCCACTTTTATTGTGTTCAGGCGCCCGGGGGACGCTCGAGGGGTCTCCGTCCCTCTCGCCCCGGCAAATGTGTCTGGGGGCTGGGGGCCAGGGGGGCTCCGTCCCTCTCAGCCCCGGGGGTGACCGCCCCCAGCATCCCCTGGCGTGACAGGGACGGAGATCCCCCCACTCCCAATCGTTCCCCAACAGGAGAGGCCTGAAGACCCCCCAGGACCCCCCAGGACTCCCCAGGATGGAGAGGAACGGAGACAGTCCCGGGCCATCCGTGCTCCTCACCCCAGCTGAGGCCGGGGGGGCTCCAGCCTCCTCTCCCATGCGCGGAGGGTGGGGGCTTTGGGATTTGTTTGCATTGCAAGCGTCTCGCTGGGAAAGCAAAGATCAGTCAAGGCATTTGATGCGATTTTTGCCAATTTCATTTTCTTTTACTTTTGGCGGGCTGTGGGTGCTGTCCAAACTCTTCCGATTTGGTCCCTCGTTGCCCCGGCGCTGCTGGGGCCCTACCTTTGCCCCCGGAAAGTGCTGCCACCAAACCAAACGGGGGAGGTGTCCCACCCGGCCGCGCTGCGTTAAACAAGTGTCCTCCAGCCCCTCCGTGCCCTGCCGCCCACAGCTGCAGAGCAGCGCTTAGCACTGGCCACCGCAGGACCATGTCCAGCTGCTGCCAAGTCTCTGGCCACTGCTGAGCCGCTACTAGCAGGCATTCTGTGACCATGCCGGACAGTGCTGGCCACAAAGTTTCTGTGGAAACAGAGCGTCCTGCAGCTGTATCGAACGCGCCTGCACAGCCATCACAAAAACGCTCGCCCAAGACAGACACGCTATCAGAGGCGGCCGATCCACGCTTAAGTGTCATGCCTGGAAAGAACGGTGGACCAGGAAGTCCTAATGTCGCCGCTGCCGCAGCAGCAGCAGCAGCAGCAGCAGCAGCAGCAGCAGCAGCAGCAGCAGCAGCAGACACGCGGCTATTACCGGAGCTGGAGCTGTCCCCAGGATGTATAGCAACAAAGGACGCGAGAGAGACCAGAAGAGAGACCCAGGGCCATCGCTCCCCTTCGGAACACCGCAACATCGTCACCGTCGCTACCCTGCTGACCGCCCCGCCTGGGCAGCACCACAACCAGACGCACTTGCACAAGCAAAAGCCTCGCATGCCTTCTTCCATCAAGGTGTTTGAGCTCTAAGTTTCCCATGTGTTACAATCCGGTTTAGACCCAGGAAAGCAAAGCAAGCTAAGTCTCTGAGCATAAACCAGAAAGAACTTAGAAGGTTCAAAATGTCCCCAGAAATGAGATTAAAACCAAGCAAGGTTAGGCGTTGTTGCCAAAAAATGGATGTATTCTATTTAATAGTAAAAGAGGCAAAGAGAAGGGAAGAGAAAAGCAAGAGAGAAAGAAAAAGAAGTGTGCGTGGGGGGTGGGGGAACAGGGAGAGGTGACAGGGGTTAAGTGGAAGCATATCACCCATCCGAGGGTCCCAACGACGTCTCGTTGCTCCCCTCCATCCGGTCTGCTGGTGGTGAGGGTCCCCCGCCGCCACGGTGGCCACGCCGCTACATGCTGCCACACCACACGCCGCCACACGCCGAAGAGTGCAGAATTCCATGCATTAATATACACTTCGGGCCAGGTGGGAACGTCCGTGTGCCTCTCTTGCAGGGGCTAGCTGGACACCCTGTCCCTTGCAACACTGAGGGTGTGTTGCGTCATCTCTGGTGCTCTGGTGCAGGGTCTGGGGACCCCTTGGCGGGGGGCGCCTGTGATGGGCCATGTCACCCCCTTCTGCTGTGGATAAGCTTCCTCCCCCCTGGTGAGGACCCCTCAGCTGGGCTCCTCTGCACAGTGGAGGATGGGCAGTCACGGCACCTCTGACCACAGGCTTTTCCCACATACCCAGAGCCTCTCCTCCCTCCACGCCTTGGTGCGAGGGTCTGTGCGAGCCTGGCAGCTGATAGCCCTGGGGCTGTGGTCCTCATCCTGGAGGTGTTAAGCCTGTGCTCAGTGAATGGCCCCAGCCCTGAGCTGTTACTTTGTCTTCTCTTCATCAGCGAGCAGTGTCAGGCCTCAGTCAGGGCCCCATCCAGGGTGCAGTAGTCTTCTCTGCAGCTTTTGTAATACAGTTTTAAAAGTCCTTCACGAACATGTTTAAGTCAGAAAAGAGAGTATTTCAGTCTCTGACACCATGGTTCTAAAGTTTCCTGTTCCTAGAGTTAAGTTGTTAAGTTGTGCCTGCAGCATACCACTTTGAGAGTTTGTATCGCTGGTAATCCCATTTGACAGCTTTTGGATACGATTGTTACATCGCCAATGATACAATGGGATACATCTCTGGCTGAAAGGGCCTCGGCCTGTTGGGCCCTGTTTGTAACCCTGTCTCCAAGGGCCCTGCAGACAGGATGACAGATGCTGCTTTCATATTTAAAAAAAAAAAGGGGGAATTATTGTGGTGGCCAGCAGCTGGCCTGAAGGCCTCACAATAAGAATTAATCCCATTTTATAACTCCCTGTTTTATAACTGAAATAATTAAGACAGAACTGAAATTATAGGAGTACCCTGACCGGTAGGTTATGCCGTCTGACCAGCGCGGACCGTTGGAGAGCAGGCCCAGGCCGCTGGGGACGCAAGCAGCGGTGGCCTGGATGGCCGGGTGGCAACTGGTTCAGCCCATAGGGATCGACCGCGCGCACCTTTCGCTAAGGAAAGGACGACTCCATAAAAGTTGGCTGCTGTGCACGAAGCCAGTGTGTCTTGTCGCTTGCCTGTCTCCGAAACTGCGACACTTAGCCACTGCAATATTTCTTTCTTTCTTTTTCTTGCAAGTTGTGCTGATTGTCTCTTGCCCGTCACTGGACAGCCCTGAGAAGAGCCTGGTTCTCAGCTCCCTCGCCCTGCCGGCCAAATTCCTCCTAAGGCAGCCCAGGCAATCTTTGCCCTGCGTCGCTGCAAGTGCACCTTGCTGTCTCACGTCCATCTTGTCAAGCGTGACCCCCCAATGGTTTTCCGCGAAGCTGCTGTTCCTTTGAGCAGCGCACAGCCTGAATTGGTGCATGGGGGAAGGGAAGGGAAGGGAAGGGAAGGGAAGGGAAGGGAAGGGAAGGGAAGGGAAGGGAAGGGAAGGGAAGGGAAGGGAAGGGAAGGGAAGGGAAGGGAAGGGAAGGGAAGGGAAGGGAAGGGAAGGGAAGGGAAGGGAAGGGAAGGGAAGGGAAGGGAAGGGAAGGGAAGGGAAGGGAAGGGAAGGGAAGGGAAGGGAAGGGAAGGGAAGGGAAGGGAAGGGAAGGGAAGGGAAGGGAAGGGAAGGGAAGGAAGCACGGCAGGTTCTCTGTCCACCACTCCCCTTTAGGGCGGCTGTGTGGTTACCGTGCTCCTCCATTATGGGGGCACTTGGGGGGGAGGGGGGAGGGTCACCATCCTCCTCTCCCCTATGGGGAAGGCCTGGGTGTCTCCGTTCTCCTCTCCCCTGTGGGGGACTGTAGCGGGTTGAGTTCGAAACCGGGCAGAAAACACCAATTAAATGTAGTGGTTTTGGTTCAAAATATTCATTACTTACTTATTTTCCTTCTGTGAGATAAGAATTAGGAGAAAAGCAAAGCAGGCACAAACCTTAAACAGTTGCAGTACAATGAAAGAGTTTTATTACTAATAGAATTAAAAGTAAAGAGACAATAACAAAACAAAATTAAAGCAAATTCCCCCCCCCTCCCCCCCCCCCCCCAGCACTTCTCTCCTTTTACCTAGCTCACACAAGGGGTAACAGAACATGGGATGTTAGTCAGTGTTCCAGTTCTTGAAAAGTCTCTCTCTTATGCTTAAGGGAAAAAAAAGGTTTTTCCTTCAGTTGCACGTGGTTCCCAAACTGCCACCAACAGCAGATCCGCCCGGAAACAAACAATCTGCTGTGTGTAGAACATCTCTCCCATGAAAAATCTCACAGTTCCTTCACACTGCAAAACATGGGCCATCACATGGGGTTATTCATCTTTTTAAGGATAAGTTCTTTTGGCCTGCACACAAAGGCTCTTCTTCGCCACAAGTCTCTAGCAGCCTCTTACTACTATATAGCCTGGCATCGGCATTCTTCACAATCTTCACAGGCACACGAAGATACTCCATCCCCCCATGTTCTTCAAATGGATTAAAGAGACAAACAGTTTGTGGTATTACACTTTCTTACCACGGCATGCAAGAAGGTTTCTTTTAAGCTGCGCGCCAGAATCGCGGCACCGCCCTCTTTTCTCCTGTCGCCATTTCCAGCTCCGTCCCACGGGACTCACTTCTCTTTCTCTCTGACTCTGACGCCGCCATGTTGAAGGCTGTTCTTGTTCGGCCTTTACGGTGGGGAAAAGCCTCGCTCCCTTTGTGCTGCTGGCTGCGTGGTGTCTTCTTCAGTTCAGCACGAAGTGTGCTGGCTGCAGACAGGAGGCTCTGCCGGCTCCCGTTGACTCCGCCGGCTCCGCATGGAGAGGAGAGGGACCCGCCGGTCCCAAGAAGCCGTGCTGGATGGGTTTAGCTGTGAGCAGTCCATGGCTGGTTTTAGCTGCCTGTGGCTCTGAGGCAGTCCCCCCCCAGCCACCCAGGGTCCGTGCCGCAGCATTGGGAAAGGGGGAAAGGGGCAGTGGCCCCGGCCCGGCCCGGCGGGGCCGGGAGGCTCCGAGCTGCCCCCACCTCCCAGCAAGCGAGCTCCGACCAAAAAGGGGAAGTCCCGCCTTTCTGTGCGGTTTAAATATGTAAATTGTGAGAAGCGTAATTGGTCTTAAAGACTGTCCATCAACTCAGGGTCAACCCAATACAGGGACCAGGGAACCTTCATCCGCTCTCCCCTTTCGCATGGCTTGGGGGTCTCCGCCTTCCTCCCATTTTGGATGGGGAGTGGGGAGGGAGGACTATGGGGGTCCCTAACTTTGGCCGAGGGGTGGGAGATT
>NW_028120549.1:0-2500 GCF_965178545.1 Coloeus monedula
CCCCGGCCCCGCGAGGGGGCGGCGGGCGAGACGGGCCGGTGGTGCGCCCGGGGCTGCCAGGCGCGACACACGCCCCGGGATCCCACCTCAGCCGGCGCGCGCCGGCCCTCACCTTCATTGCGCCGCGGGCTTTCGACGACGGCCCCTGACTCGCGCACGTGCTAGACTCCTTGGTCCGTGTTTCAAGACGGGTCGGGTGGGTAGCCGACATCGCCGCGGACCCCGGGCGCCCGAGCGCGGCCCGTGAGCCCGGCCCGGCGGCGCCGCGCGGTCGGGGCGCACTGAGGACAGTCCGCCCCGGTTGACAGCGGCGCCGGGGGCCGGCGGGCCCGGCCCCCGCACCCCCGCGCGAAACGCCGCGCTGCGAGGACGCCGCCCCCCGGGAGGAGCGACGCCCCCCGCCACGGCGCCGCCGACGGGGGGGGAGGAGGGCGCGGCGGCGGTCCTCTCCCTCGGCCCCGGGATTCGGCGAGACCTGCTGCCCGGGGGCTCTAACACCCGCCGCCGCTCGCGCGGCGCCGGGCCACCTGCCCGCCGGAGGCCTTCCCAGCCGACCCGGAGCCGGTCGCGGCGCACCGCCGCGGAGGAAATGCGCCCGGCCAGGGCCGGCCGCCGGCCGGGCGGCGGTCCCCGCGCCGGCCCGCCCCCCCCGGCCCGCCCCCGCGGGCGGGTGCCCGGGGGACGGAGGGGAGGCGGAGGCGAGGATCCGCCGAACCCGCGCCGGCCGACCGCAACTCGCCGGGTTGAATCCTCCGGGCGGACTGCGCGGGCCCCACCCGTTTACCTCTTAACGGTTTCACGCCCTCTTGAACTCTCTCTTCAAAGTTCTTTTCAACTTTCCCTTACGGTACTTGTTGGCTATCGGTCTCGTGCCGGTATTTAGCCTTAGATGGAGTTTACCACCCGCTTTGGGCTGCATTCCCAAGCAACCCGACTCCAAGAAGCCCCGGGCCCGGCGCGCCGGGGGGCCGCTACCGGCCTCACACCGTCCGCGGGCTGCGGCCTCGATCACAAGGACTTGGGTCCCCCGAGAGCGCCGCCGGGGAGGGGGGCTTCTGTACGCCACATGTCCCGCGCCCCACCGCGGGGCGGGGATTCGGCGCTGGGCTTTTCCCTCTTCGCTCGCTGTTACTGAGGGAATCCTCGTTAGTTTCTTTTCCTCCGCTGACTAATATGCTTAAATTCAGCGGGTCGCCACGTCTGATCTGAGGTCGCAAGCCCAAAGCTGCGCGCCGCGCCGCGCCGCGCGCCCGGGAGCGCGCGGCCGGACGCCCGGCCGCTTCCCTCCCGGCAACCCCTTCCCCCACGGGCCCCCCCCCTCCCCTCGCGCGCCCGCGCGCGCGAGACGGAGAGAGACACGGGGGAAAGAGAGACGGAGAGAAGGCGACACAACCCCATCCCGGAGACGACAACCGAAAAGGAGCAACGGCGGTGACGGCCTCCGGGGCACCGCCGGGCGGCGCCAGACGGCCTCGGCGGGGAGAGAGAAGCGAGACGGCGCTCTTACGCCCGAGACGACCACAGAGAGGCGGGCGGGAAGGAGGAGGGGGTGACCCCCGTCCCCGGCGCTCGCGGCCTCGACGCGCGCGCGGCAGCACGGCACGGTACCCGCGCGGTACCCACCCGCAGACAGCCGCCCGCACGGGGGGAGCCCGGGGGCGAGGCCCGCGCCTCGCCTCCCTTCCTTCTCTCTGGCTCGGCCCTTTCCCACGGCGTTTTCACGCCGTCTCTCGCTCTCCCCGGCCGCCGCCGCCACACCCTGGCGGGGCCCCGGCAAGGACGAGCTCCGCCCCAGCGGCTCGCTCCGGGAGCGGGAAGCTACGGAGCGCTCCCCGAGTCTGCATTTAGGGGGACGAAGGCCCTTGGCGCGGCACGCGACGGACGGACGGACGGACGGACGGACCGCGACGACGCCGACGACCGGGCCCCGCAGGGAAAAAAAGGCCCCGAGAAACCGCCGAGGAAAAACGCTTCCCTCGCCGGCCCCCGCCGCCTTCCCCCTCCGGGCACCGGCCGGACGCCGCCGCCGCCGCCGCCGCCGCCGCCGCCGCCGGCCGCGGACGACGGGCCTGCGAGGCAACCCCAGCCGCGCCGCCGGGGTGGCCCCCGGACGGCGATTGATCGTCAAGCGACGCTCAGACAGGCGTAGCCCCGGGAGGAACCCGGGGCCGCAAGTGCGTTCGAAGTGTCGATGATCAATGTGTCCTGCAATTCACATTAATTCTCGCAGCTAGCTGCGTTCTTCATCGACGCACGAGCCGAGTGATCCACCGCTAAGAGTTGTCTGGCTTTCGGCACCGGCTCCGCACGCGCGGAGGGGCCGGGACCGCTCACGTGGAGCAGACCCCTGTCTCTTTCGGCGAGGACGCCACGCTGGCGCGCGCGCGCCTCCCTTCGACCGTACGAGCACAACGACAAACGGAGGAGGAGGAGGGTGGAAAAAAAAGAAGAAACCCACGGAACGCTCCCAAGGTCGACAAAGGCGGGGGAGCCCGCGCTC
>NW_028120549.1:7500-17500 GCF_965178545.1 Coloeus monedula
TGGGGCTGACCCGCCCCCGAGGCCGGCCCCGCCCGCCGACCGGTCGCGGGCGACCGGCCGCCGGCGAGGTCGAGCCGCCGAAGGGACTCGCCCGGAGCGAAATCCCCCCCGACACGGCCTCCCCCCCACCGGGCCAACGCGGAAAAAAAGAAAAAAAGCACCGGATGTGCTAGAGGAGACAGCGACCCGACGAGGCGGGCGCGGCCCGGACACCGAGGCCCCTCGGCCGGGGCGGCTCGCTCTGCAGCAGGCGGCGACGCGGCAAACGAGCGCCGTGCGGTACACGCGCGCGGTGGGCTCTTTTCCCCCAACCGTGCCACCACACAAGCGGGGTTTTTTTCCTTTCCCCCTTTTCTCTCTGGGACTCGCTCTCTTCTCGGGGGCTCACAGCTCGAGCCGCACCGCCGCCCAAGCGCTGCTCGCGGCCGGCACCCACGGGCACAACCCGGGCCGGGGCCAGCACCAGCGACCTCGCGTGGTTTGAAGGACACCTGAGGGCTCGCGGGGCCACGCGGCCGTCACACAGCCCGGGACGGTAAAGACGCCCTCCCGGCAGCGGGAGCGGCGACACCTCGCCTGCGACGGGAAGCGAATTGGAAAGGAGACCGCCCTGCCCGAGCACCGGACACCGCCGCGGCTTCCCCATTACAGAGAGCCCCGGAAGAGCCGGCCCGCCGGGGGCCCTTTCCGACGCGACCCGAAAAGCCTCATCGATCGGCTGAGAAAAGAGGAGCGAAAGAAGGCCCCGCGGCCTCGGTCCTGGGACAACGGCAGCCCGAAGCGCGCACCCACCACCGGCCGAGCTCCGCCACGGTTCCAGGCGGGCAGCGGGCAGACGGACGCGGGGCTGCTTTTCCACGGGCGGGACACGTCCCCGAGAGGCCCTGCCCGCGGCTTGGCGCCAACGAGCCTCCCCGACGCACCCGAGGCCGCCGACGCCGGCGGGCCGACTTCGCAGCAGCTTTCGCATCGGTCACAGCGGAGAAGCGCGGGGAGGGTGCCGCCACCCGACCCCGGCTGCGGACGAACCGCTCCCTTCGTTAAGCGAGACAACATCGGGACGGGACCACCGGGGGAGGGAGGCGCCACGGCCAGGCCGCGCTCCCGCCGCCCCAGGGAACCTTGCCGAGCGTGCGAGAAAGTGCCACCGACCATGCCCACGGGCCACCGGCTTTCGCCCGCCTCGCGGCGATCGGCTTCCCCCCGGAAAAGCCGGGGGGAACGGCAAAGAAGCAGAAAAGAAAAAAAAAGGCACGACCGACAGCGCGTCACGTGACCCCGTGCTACCCACGGGGGCCGCGGGCCCGGGGGGCGAGGCCCGCGCCTCTCACTCCCCCCCCAGCACACGCTCCCAAAAACGACCTCTCGAACGCTTCCTTCCTTCCTTCCCATTTTGCGTTCGTGGCCCGCGCGCCTTCGTGCCGCGCTTCCCCCGTCGTGCCGCGGCGGCTTAAGGCCGCAAGGTGGGGGGGGAAAAAGAAAAAGAAAGAAGCGTAGGCCGGGGCGGGCACCCCCCACTGCAACCGCACAAGCCGGCACGCACGCCTGAAACCGTGGACCTTCTCACAACCCAGCCCGCCGGCAACCACTACAGCCGGGACAGGCCAGACACCACGGGCCGCCCCCAGCGTCGCGGCTCAGCCAACGCCGGCCGAAAACAAGGAAGGGCGAGGCGCCGCCGCCTCGCCAGCAGCATTCTCCCAGGGCTCTCTGTCGGGCTTCCGGTCCACTCTCGGCAGGCCGGCCACCGCAGGCCGGCCGCCGCCCCTGAGACATTCCCACCCGCTACGCGGGTTCCCCGGCTTAGGGCCGAGGAGGGGGGACAACTTCAACAACACAGCCGGCAAGGGGCGAGGCGCCGCCGCCCCGCCCCGCAGCAACATCGGGCGACTCCCGTCACCGAGCTCCTCGGCCAACCGGGCGAGGCCGAGGCAAGGCCGCGCGCCCCACCGAGCGTCCCCGTGGCACCACCGACACACCAAGCACAGGTCGGGAGCCGGGAACGGGGCGCCGCCACCTCGGCCAACTGGGCCCGTCATCCTCGGAGCTCTCAGGGAAGGGCCGGGGAAAGCCCTGTCGGACCTCCGCGAAACGGAGCACCCCCGGCCGCGGCCGCCCCACCGGCTGCCAGCCACCGCACTGGACTGACAGCCGAAAACCGAGCCCGCCCAGCGGGCGCCGGCTTAAGGCCGGGCAGGAAAGGAACGAGGCGCCGCCGCCTCGGCCACCACCGGATTTTCCCTGCGGCCCCCTCTGCGCAGAGTCGGCAGCCGCCAGGGTCGGAGGGGGGACACACTCACGGCTCTCTCCACCCCACCTAGGCTGCCAAGCAGCTCGCGGTTTTTCGGCTTTGCCCGTCACGGGGGCGGTGAAACCCGGATAAAGCCACGCGACTCGTATCCGGCTCGTTCGACACTCTTCGTTCGTGGCAGCCGCACGCGCGGCCGCCGCTCTCGGCCTTCGACACAGGCACCGCCAGCCTGCGGGGACACGGCCCATCACCCGCTCCCATAATACGGACAGGCGAGTCCGAGGCCCCGGACGCCTCCAAGAGAACCAATCGTACTTGACCGGGGCGGTGCGCCGGCGCACGCCGCCTCCTACCATGACGCAACTGGAGGCAGCCAAAAACAGCGACCCCTTGGTGAACTTCCAGGACGGGTGGGGCAACACGTCTACCCGGCCCCTGCCGAACTTTGCCCAAGTCCCGCCGGAGCAGGGTAGACCTGTTCGCCCCGCGACCGGGCGACGCCGCGGCGGCCACGCCGGCGGCCTCGGGGCGCGGCTGGCCGCCGCGGCCGGGCCCGGATCCGGGTAGACCTGTCCTCCCGGGGCCGCCCCGGCGCCGGGTAGACCTGTTCGCCCCGCGACCGGGCGACGCCGCGGCGGCCTCGCCGGCGGCCTCGGGGCGCGGCCGGCCGCCGCGGCCGGGCCCGGATCCGGGTAGACCTGTCCTCCCGGGGCCGCCCCGGCGCCGGGTAGACCTGTTCGCCCCGCGACCGGGCGACGCCGCGGCGGCCTCGCCGGCGGCCTCGGGGCGCGGCCGGCCGCCGCGGCCGGGCCCGGATCCGGGTAGACCTGTCCTCCCGGGGCCGCCCCGGCGCCGGGTAGACCTGTTCGCCCCGCGACCGGGCGACGCCGCGGCGGCCTCGCCGGCGGCCTCGGGGCGCGGCTGGCCGCCGCGGCCGGGCCCGGATCCGGGTAGACCTGTCCTCCCGGGGCCGCCCCGGCGCCGGGTAGACCTGTTCGCCCCGCGACCGGGCGACGCCGCGGCGGCCTCGCCGGCGGCCTCGGGGCGCGGCCGGCCGCCGCGGCCGGGCCCGGATCCGGGTAGACCTGTCCTCCCGGGGCCGCCCCGGCGCCGGGTAGACCTGTTCGCCCCGCGACCGGGCGACGCCGCGGCGGCCTCGCCGGCGGCCTCGGGGCGCGGCCGGCCGCCGCGGCCGGGCCCGGATCCGGGTAGACCTGTCCTCCCGGGGCCGCCCCGGCGCCGGGTAGACCTGTTCGCCCCGCGACCGGGCGACGCCGCGGCGGCCTCGCCGGCGGCCTCGGGGCGCGGCTGGCCGCCGCGGCCGGGCCCGGATCCGGGTAGACCTGTCCTCCCGGGGCCGCCCCGGCGCCGGGTAGACCTGTTCGCCCCGCGACCGGGCGACGCCGCGGCGGCCTCGCCGGCGGCCTCGGGGCGCGGCTGGCCGCCGCGGCCGGGCCCGGATCCGGGTAGACCTGTCCTCCCGGGGCCGCCCCGGCGCCGGGTAGACCTGTTCGCCCCGCGACCGGGCGACGCCGCGGCGGCCTCGCCGGCGGCCTCGGGGCGCGGCTGGCCGCCGCGGCCGGGCCCGGATCCGGGTAGACCTGTCCTCCCGGGGCCGCCCCGGCGCCGGGTAGACCTGTTCGCCCCGCGACCGGGCGACGCCGCGGCGGCCTCGCCGGCGGCCTCGGGGCGCGGCTGGCCGCCGCGGCCGGGCCCGGATCCGGGTAGACCTGTCCTCCCGGGGCCGCCCCGGCGCCGGGTAGACCTGTTCGCCCCGCGACCGGGCGACGCCGCGGCGGCCTCGCCGGCGGCCTCGGGGCGCGGCCGGCCGCCGCGGCCGGGCCCGGATCCGGGTAGACCTGTCCTCCCGGGGCCGCCCCGGCGCCGGGTAGACCTGTTCGCCCCGCGACCGGGCGACGCCGCGGCGGCCTCGCCGGCGGCCTCGGGGCGCGGCTGGCCGCCGCGGCCGGGCCCGGATCCGGGTAGACCTGTCCTCCCGGGGCCGCCCCGGCGCCGGGTAGACCTGTTCGCCCCGCGACCGGGCGACGCCGCGGCGGCCTCGCCGGCGGCCTCGGGGCGCGGCCGGCCGCCGCGGCCGGGCCCGGATCCGGGTAGACCTGTCCTCCCGGGGCCGCCCCGGCGCCGGGTAGACCTGTTCGCCCCGCGACCGGGCGACGCCGCGGCGGCCTCGCCGGCGGCCTCGGGGCGCGGCCGGCCGCCGCGGCCGGGCCCGGATCCGGGTAGACCTGTCCTCCCGGGGCCGCCCCGGCGCCGGGTAGACCTGTTCGCCCCGCGACCGGGCGACGCCGCGGCGGCCTCGCCGGCGGCCTCGGGGCGCGGCTGGCCGCCGCGGCCGGGCCCGGATCCGGGTAGACCTGTCCTCCCGGGGCCGCCCCGGCGCCGGGTAGACCTGTTCGCCCCGCGACCGGGCGACGCCGCGGCGGCCTCGCCGGCGGCCTCGGGGCGCGGCTGGCCGCCGCGGCCGGGCCCGGATCCGGGTAGACCTGTCCTCCCGGGGCCGCCCCGGCGCCGGGTAGACCTGTTCGCCCCGCGACCGGGCGACGCCGCGGCGGCCTCGCCGGCGGCCTCGGGGCGCGGCTGGCCGCCGCGGCCGGGCCCGGATCCGGGTAGACCTGTCCTCCCGGGGCCGCCCCGGCGCCGGGTAGACCTGTTCGCCCCGCGACCGGGCGACGCCGCGGCGGCCTCGCCGGCGGCCTCGGGGCGCGGCTGGCCGCCGCGGCCGGGCCCGGATCCGGGTAGACCTGTCCTCCCGGGGCCGCCCCGGCGCCGGGTAGACCTGTTCGCCCCGCGACCGGGCGACGCCGCGGCGGCCTCGCCGGCGGCCTCGGGGCGCGGCCGGCCGCCGCGGCCGGGCCCGGATCCGGGTAGACCTGTCCTCCCGGGGCCGCCCCGGCGCCGGGTAGACCTGTTCGCCCCGCGACCGGGCGACGCCGCGGCGGCCTCGCCGGCGGCCTCGGGGCGCGGCTGGCCGCCGCGGCCGGGCCCGGATCCGGGTAGACCTGTCCTCCCGGGGCCGCCCCGGCGCCGGGTAGACCTGTTCGCCCCGCGACCGGGCGACGCCGCGGCGGCCTCGCCGGCGGCCTCGGGGCGCGGCTGGCCGCCGCGGCCGGGCCCGGATCCGGGTAGACCTGTCCTCCCGGGGCCGCCCCGGCGCCGGGTAGACCTGTTCGCCCCGCGACCGGGCGACGCCGCGGCGGCCTCGCCGGCGGCCTCGGGGCGCGGCTGGCCGCCGCGGCCGGGCCCGGATCCGGGTAGACCTGTCCTCCCGGGGCCGCCCCGGCGCCGGGTAGACCTGTTCGCCCCGCGACCGGGCGACGCCGCGGCGGCCTCGCCGGCGGCCTCGGGGCGCGGCCGGCCGCCGCGGCCGGGCCCGGATCCGGGTAGACCTGTCCTCCCGGGGCCGCCCCGGCGCCGGGTAGACCTGTTCGCCCCGCGACCGGGCGACGCCGCGGCGGCCTCGCCGGCGGCCTCGGGGCGCGGCTGGCCGCCGCGGCCGGGCCCGGATCCGGGTAGACCTGTCCTCCCGGGGCCGCCCCGGCGCCGGGTAGACCTGTTCGCCCCGCGACCGGGCGACGCCGCGGCGGCCTCGCCGGCGGCCTCGGGGCGCGGCTGGCCGCCGCGGCCGGGCCCGGATCCGGGTAGACCTGTCCTCCCGGGGCCGCCCCGGCGCCGGGTAGACCTGTTCGCCCCGCGACCGGGCGACGCCGCGGCGGCCTCGCCGGCGGCCTCGGGGCGCGGCTGGCCGCCGCGGCCGGGCCCGGATCCGGGTAGACCTGTCCTCCCGGGGCCGCCCCGGCGCCGGGTAGACCTGTTCGCCCCGCGACCGGGCGACGCCGCGGCGGCCTCGCCGGCGGCCTCGGGGCGCGGCTGGCCGCCGCGGCCGGGCCCGGATCCGGGTAGACCTGTCCTCCCGGGGCCGCCCCGGCGCCGGGTAGACCTGTTCGCCCCGCGACCGGGCGACGCCGCGGCGGCCTCGCCGGCGGCCTCGGGGCGCGGCTGGCCGCCGCGGCCGGGCCCGGATCCGGGTAGACCTGTCCTCCCGGGGCCGCCCCGGCGCCGGGTAGACCTGTTCGCCCCGCGACCGGGCGACGCCGCGGCGGCCTCGCCGGCGGCCTCGGGGCGCGGCTGGCCGCCGCGGCCGGGCCCGGATCCGGGTAGACCTGTCCTCCCGGGGCCGCCCCGGCGCCGGGTAGACCTGTTCGCCCCGCGACCGGGCGACGCCGCGGCGGCCTCGCCGGCGGCCTCGGGGCGCGGCTGGCCGCCGCGGCCGGGCCCGGATCCGGGTAGACCTGTCCTCCCGGGGCCGCCCCGGCGCCGGGTAGACCTGTTCGCCCCGCGACCGGGCGACGCCGCGGCGGCCACGCCGGCGGCCTCGGGGCGCGGCTGGCCGCCGCGGCCGGGCCCGGATCCGGGTAGACCTGTCCTCCCGGGGCCGCCCCGGCGCCGGGTAGACCTGTTCGCCCCGCGACCGGGCGACGCCGCGGCGGCCACGCCGGCGGCCTCGGGGCGCGGCTGGCCGCCGCGGCCGGGCCCGGATCCGGGTAGACCTGTCCTCCCGGGGCCGCCCCGGCGCCGGGTAGACCTGTTCGCCCCGCGACCGGGCGACGCCGCGGCGGCCTCGCCGGCGGCCTCGGGGCGCGGCTGGCCGCCGCGGCCGGGCCCGGATCCGGGTAGACCTGTCCTCCCGGGGCCGCCCCGGCGCCGGGTAGACCTGTTCGCCCCGCGACCGGGCGACGCCGCGGCGGCCACGCCGGCGGCCTCGGGGCGCGGCTGGCCGCCGCGGCCGGGCCCGGATCCGGGTAGACCTGTCCTCCCGGGGCCGCCCCGGCGCCGGGTAGACCTGTTCGCCCGGCGACCGGGCGACGCCGCGGCGGCCTCGCCGGCGGCCTCGGGGCGCGGCTGGCCGCCGCGGCCGGGCCCCCGATCCGCGTATACTTGTTCGCCCTCTGGCCGGATGCCGCCGGGACGGTACGCTGACGGCTCCGGCAACAGCTGGTGGGCGCGGCCGACCCCGGAGTCAAGGCATCTTCCTGCCCTCCCAGAGCCAGGGGAACCCCACAGCCCCGGAACGCCCCGGAACCCGATGGCTCTAGCAGCCCTGGCCCGCCGGAGAACCCGGGTCAAGACCAATAAATATTTTCGACGAAAATCAACCTTTAGTTTTTGAACGAGTACATCTTTCTTCTGCTAGGAACAAGAAAGTTTCCTGGGGGGAAAAAAATTTCTTTGCACATTTTATTTCGTTTTCTTGGGGGCCCACAGCACACCTGGCCACGCTCAGGAGGACCGTGTGCCCTTAGGTCGGCCAGCCCACACACGTTGACGCATCAAAACGGACTCCCCACCCCACCCCGGGCACCACGCCCAGCTCCACCAGAGCAGAGCGCCTCTAGGGAGACAGCGGGAGGGGGAAGCAGGTACATAGGGAGGAACAGGAAACGAAGCCGACGGCCGCCGGCGCGACTGGCCCCGCCCACCAGGAGGGGGCCGGGGCCGGGGCCGAGCCAGGCCGGGCGGCCGCCTTCGGAACGGTTCTTTCGGGACCCGCCGAGGTGCCCGGCCCCCGCCGCCGCCCCGGCGAGCCGCGGGGGAGCCGCGCCGTGGCGCTCCAGGCCGGCAGCGAGCCGGCGGCCTCCGGCGGGAGGAGCCCCGCCCGCCGGCGGGGTCCGGGGCCCGGGCCGGGGCCGGGCGGCCGCCTTCGGGCCGGTTCTTCCGGGGTCCGCCGAGGTGCCCGGCCCCCGCCGCCGCCCCGGCGAGCCGCGGGGGAGCCGCGCCGTGGCGCTCCCGGCCGGCAGCGAGCCGGCGGCCTCCGGCGGGAGGAGCCCCGCCCTCCGGCGGGGGCCGGGGCCCGGGCCGGGGCCGGGCGGCCGCCTTCGGGCCGGTTCTTCCGGGGTCCGCCGAGGTGCCCGGCCCCCGCCGCCGCCCCGGCGAGCCGCGGGGGAGCCGCGCCGTGGCGCTCCCGGCCGGCAGCGAGCCGGCGGCCTCCGGCGGGAGGAGCCCCGCCCTCCGGCGGGGGCCGGGACCCGGGCCGGGGCCGGGCGGCCGCCTTCGGGCCGGTTCTTCCGGGGTCCGCCGAGGTGCCCGGCCCCCGCCGCCGCCCCGGCGAGCCGCGGGGGAGCCGCGCCGTGGCGCTCCCGGCCGGCAGCGAGCCGGCGGCCTCCGGCGGGAGGAGCCCCGCCCGCCGGCGGGGTCCGGGGCCCGGGCCGGGGCCGGGCGGCCGCCTTCGGGCCGGTTCTTCCGGGGTCCGCCGAGGTGCCCGGCCCCCGCCGCCGCCCCGGCGAGCCGCGGGGGAGCCGCGCCGTGGCGCTCCCGGCCGGCAGCGAGCCGGCGGCCTCCGGCGGGAGGAGCCCCGCCCTCCGGCGGGGTCCGGGACCCGGGCCGGGGCCGGGCGGCCGCCTTCGGGCCGGTTCTTCCGGGGTCCGCCGAGGTGCCCGGCCCCCGCCGCCGCCCCGGCGAGCCGCGGGGGAGCCGCGCCGTGGCGCTCCCGGCCGGCAGCGAGCCGGCGGCCTCCGGCGGGAGGAGCCCCGCCCGCCGGCGGGGTCCGGGGCCCGGGCCGGGGCCGGGCGGCCGCCTTCGGGCCGGTTCTTCCGGGGTCCGCCGAGGTGCCCGGCCCCCGCCGCCGCCCCGGCGAGCCGCGGGGGAGCCGCGCCGTGGCGCTCCCGGCCGGCAGCGAGCCGGCGGCCCTCGGCCCATGTTGACACGGAGAGGTAGGCAGACGCAGGGTCTATCAGACCCACTCACAGCCCCGCCGCCCCCCTCTCTTTTTGCCGCCGACGGCCACAGCTGCACGCACATAGACACAGACAGACACACACCGACACAGGCGACGCGCTCCCTCCCCCTCCCTCCCGTCGCCCTGTCTCTCGAGGCTTGGGGGCGCTCTTGCTCTCCACCATCAGCCTCCCTGGCGCCACCCTCAGACTTTTCCCGCCCCTGCCCAGGGTCCCATCAGCCAGTTCGGACGGCGGCGGCGGCGGCGGCGGCGGCGGCAGCAGCAGCAGCCGCAGCAGGGGGACGAGGACTTGGGTGCCGAGGCAGCCAGGGTGTTCGGCGAGCAGGCCAAAGTGGTGCAGAAGTAGGGCCAGCGACAGTCTGGAGGTGGTGGCGGGATGCTTGGCACTGTCTCTTTTTGAAGAAGCATCCTGTTCCGGTCGCTCTGAGCCTTTTGGTTCGATGGCGTTCCTTCCTGCCTACCCCCAGCCCCGGTCAAGGCTGCGGCAGGACGGAAGCGAGGCGGGCGGATGAGGGAGTGAGAGAGGCAGAAATCAAGGTGGGAGGCGAGGCAAGGGCACGGCAGGCTTTCGAGGGCCGGGAGCCGGGCTTAGAGAGCGGACGCTGCTGTCCGTTTGGGCACGGAGGTGGCGGGAACGCCGCTGGCTCCTAAAGACTCCCTCCTCCCCTCTCCGGCAGTGGCGGGGGGAGCGGGCTGCAGGCAGGGCGGCGGCAGGGCGGGCCGGAGCTGGGGAAGCGCGCGGCAGGGGGTGACGCTGACGGCCGCTCAGGTATGCAGCCGGCAGGGACGCCGCCCTCTGGGACCGACAGTCACTCGCCTTCACGCCCCAGCTTTTGGGGGGGGGGGGGGGGGGGAACCAGCGCGCGCGAGCGGCCGCGTGTGGCGGGTGCGCGCGTGCGCGTGCGGGGCGGCCGGACCTGCTCGCGGGCCCGGACTGGGTCCCGGGGCTGCGGGTCCCATCGACGAGACCTGGTCTCCCCAGCACCAGGAGGGGA